>NC_044981.1:152790576-153081497 GCF_008728515.1 Papio anubis
GATCTCAGCTCACTGCAAGCTCCGCCTCCCGGGTTCACGCCATTCTCCTGCCTCAGCCTCCCGAGTAGCTGGGACTACAGGCACGTCTGCCGCCACGCCCGGCTAATTATTTGTATTTTTAGTATTTTCGGGGGCTTTTCCGTGTTAGCCACGATCTGTCGCCCAGGCTGGAGTGCGGTGGTGCGATCTCGGCTCACTGCAAGCTCCGCCTCCCGGGTTCACGCCATTCTCCTGCCTCAGCCTCCCGAGTAGCTGGGACTACAGGCGCCCACCACCTCGCCGGGCTATTTTTTTGTATTTTTTTAGTAGAGACGGGGTTTCACCGTGTTAGCCAGGATGGTCTCGATCTCCTGACCTCGTGATCCGCCCGTCTTGGCCTCCCAAAGTGCTGGGATTACAGGCTTGAGCCACTGCACCTGGCTTGTGTTTTGTTTTTTAGAGACAGAGTCTTGCTCTGTTGCCCAGGCTGGAGTGCAGTGGCCGGATCTCAGCTCACTGCAAGCTCCGCCTTCCGGGTTCACGCCATTCTCCTGCCTCAGCCTCCCGAGTAGCTGGGACTACAGGCGCCCGCCATCTCGCCCGGCTAGTTTTTTGTATTTTTTAGTGGAGACGGGGTTTCACCGTGTTTGCCAGGATGGTCTTGATCTCCTGACCTCGTGATCCACCCGTCTCGGCCTCCCAAAGTGCTGGGATTACAGGCTTGAGCCACTGCGCCCGGCCTATTCTTCTCATTTTAAAGATGAGGGAACAAAGCACAGAGGGTAAGGGTAACTCGTGAGCTGATGGGCATTGCATCCCAGCTAGGGCACTGAAGACTTCTCGGTGCTACTGCCTCATCAGAATAATCAAGGGACAGGCTCTCACCGTACAAGGTACCTATGGGTAATCACAACTCCTTCCTTTCACTCTACAGCTTTGGGAAATTCCCAGAGCACATAGGCGAATGAAGGAAGGAAGAAATGAAGAAGGGGGAGAGGGAGGGAGGAAAAGAGGGAGGAAAAGAAGGAAGGAAGGAAAGTTCCTTTTGCACTCCCTTCACTTCCCAGTGAGGTGCTGGGGGGAGAACAGAAGGGCTGCCAAGGGGGCTCCTGCACTTTTGAATATGAAGACCCCTTGTTAATGCCTGAAACTTTGCTAGTAACTATGCTTAGAGATTTGAGGGGGAACATTTGCACCATGGGTACAAGGATACCTTGTAATGAAAACTGCTCCCTACATATTGCCCCCCGCCCCCACCCTCAACCGTCACCATGGTGGGAGCCAGTGTACCAGGGTTTCTAAAAGTTTGATCGTGGACCACCTGTAGCTTAGCTTTGGGGGAGTCACCACTGACTTAAAACTCTCTGGAGGTGGAGCTTTTGAACCTGCCTTTTAATAACTCCCTGGGGGATTCTCATGTACACGTAAGTGTGAGAGCCTCCGTATTATGATCTGAAATAATACAGTTCTTAGCCTTTCCCCAAGGCAAAAGCAGTAATGTGATGAGAAAGAAATATGGCTTTTGACCTCAGGATTTTTAATATATTCACAAGCTGAGTTGAAATGACACAGCCCTGAGATATTTGCCTTTAAGCATGCTGTGCCTCACTTTATCCTGACAGTTCCCTGGTAATCGTTTCTGACCTTAAAAGATTTTTTTTAAAAGCCCTTGACTTTGGGAAAGTTTTAACCAGGATTGTTTTTGACTTCAAAGTGATCTGTAGCTGGGAGATTATTTCTGGCATGTGTCATAACGCTGAGATGAGTGGAAGGTGCAGGAGGGTCCACACTGTATAGGTGGTCCTATGAAAAAGGCGATGTTTTGATCATTCTTAATCTAAGCCCTTTCATTGTCATAGAATCCAGGAATGTCTCATTGTGGGGGCTAATGTTTGTGAATAAACCTCTCTAACAATGCCTCAGATGTGTTTTCCGAACACATCCGAGAAAGTGGGTATGTGTGTCTGTGTGTGTGTGTTGCATCTTTCATCAGAACTTCCTGCCCAAGGGCTCCATAGCCTAGGGTTCCCTCAGAGCCACTACTGCAGTGTTCACCCTGTCCATGCACTGTTCTCCCCACAGCCACATCTTTGACCTCAGTTCTTTGTCCCCCAATGGCTTATGTGATGCATTGCCTGATTCTTTCCAAGTTGCTTCAGGGAAACCAAAAGGTACCAGGTTGGAGGTATTATTATTTGTGAGCCAGCCAATACGGGGTTGACTATGACTCTTCTTAGGTTAGGATGGATTAGCAACAAGAACTGTGGTATCTTGAGTCTGACTCCAGCAGAATTGGGGTGCAATGTCTGTTGTCTGTTAACAATTCCAGAGACATGATTAAGGCCTACCCCGTGCAAAGTATTGCTGGTTGTGCAGAAGTGATGAAGACCCCCATCCCAATGCCTGAGAAACATCCCTGGTAGAGGAAGGATAAAACAAGTCCGCAAATGTCAGAGTAAGAATGGGAGAATACGGTGTGAGGGGGAGCTAAAAAGTGTCAGGGAAGCCTTGTGCTCTCTTTCCCTGCCAGGTCTGGGCATTAAGACATTCCCCAGGCATTTTCCATATGACCAGCCCAGAGCCAGCCTTATTTGGTTGTGGAATAGGCAGTAGTGTGATTTTAGGCAGGGCTCCCAGCCTCAAATAGCAGTTCCAATGTCTGTCATTCTATTATAACTTCGTTCTTCTAGGTCTTGAAAGCTTTCATCTTGATGGGTTCTTTTTGAACACAGATGTTTCTGTTAGGGTCCTAAGTCATGGTGAGCTGGTATCTTATGTATGTATGTATGTATGTATGTATGTATGTATGTATTTATTTATTTATTTATTTATTTATTTATTTATCTATCTATCTATCTATTTGAGACAGGAACTGGCTCCATCATCACCCAGGCTGGAATGCAGTGGCATGATCTTGGCTCACTACAGCCTGAACCTCCCAGGCTCAAGCAATCCTCCTACCTTAGTCAGCCTTTCGAGTAGCTGGGACTGTGGGAACACACCAACATGCTTGGCTAATTTTTTTGTATTTTTGGTAGAGATGGGGTTTCACCATGTTGCCCAAGGTGGTCTCGAACTGCTGAGCTCAAGCAATGCACTCAACTCAGCCTCCCAAAGTATTGGGATTACAGGCCTGAGCCACCATGCTCGGCCTGAGCTAGTATCTTAATATTTAGCTACATCTTTAGGGTGGAGAGGAGAAAACTAATTGACAGTCCAGTGAACACAAATCCTATCTGGGATGTGGCTTGGGATTGGCATTTGAGGGGAGTTGAAGAATGGGTTCAAGTGTAGCAACAGGAGAATAAGAGGGAACCAAAAATAAACTTCGCTTAGTTCATTCTTCTGTTAGGGGCTGGCTCAAGGGTACCCTTTGAAGTTTCCCAACAATAACAAAGGAATATTTGATGGCTTTAAATGGGATTAAAACAGCCTTTTTTGATGGACTTAAAAATTAATGATAGCACTTCACACTGAAAGACTTATGATTTTGCCTTCATGTAGCATTCCACTTTTAAGAATTTAATGTGACAAAATAACTATGAATGCATGCAGACTTGATTCATTCCTCACTCTTCAATTCAACAACTATTTATCAAGCATACACTACATGCCAGATACTGTTCTAGGCACCAGGATTATAGCAATAATCAATGGAAACAAAGTTCCTGACCTCATGGAGCTTACATTCTAGTTGGGGAAGACATCATAAACAAGGCATTATGTTACCAAATCTTACAGTCAGTTTCCAGTCCACATCTTATTAGACCTCTCAGTCTGTTACTTCTAGAAATACTTTCTTCATTTGGATTCTGGAACACCACATTCTCTTACCTTACTGCTTATCTGTCTCAGTACCCTTTGTTGGATCCTCATCTTCCTGACTTTAAACTGGTGAATCCCAGAATTAAGCCTTCAGATATTTCACACCTGTATGCTGACGATCCAATTTTCTATTTCCAGCCCTCACCACTCCCCTGAATTTCAGTCTTTTACATCCAACTGCCTATGTCACATCTCCATTTGGATATCCAGTAGGTTTCCCAAACTGAATGGGACTACCAAAATCATACTGGATTTTCGACTCTAATTGCTCTTAGTTGAGTTTTTCCCTTCTCAGCTAACAGCAACTTCATTCTTCCAGTTACTCAGGAAAAACCTCGGAATCATTCTTGACTTCTTTCTTTCTCTCACACTGCACATCTGCTCCATCAGATTTAGCTACAAAGATGTCCATCACAGCATTGTTTATAAAAATGAAAAACTGGTAATTACCCAATTGTTCAACAATGGAAGAATGATTAATATGGTACATGTTGTAGTTAACAGGTTACTGTTTAAGGACATTTTCCTTATGGAAAATTTCAAATATGCTCAAAAATAAAGAGCTGTGAACCCATCATCTAGCTACAACAATGATCAACTCACAATCATTCTTGCTTCATTTACACTCACACTTCTCTCCCATCTCCCCACTAGATTGTTGTTAATCAAATTTCAAACAACATATTATTTAATACATAAACTATATAACATATTATGTTACAAAAGCACATTATAAAGAAATATGTATAATATGATTTCATTTTTGAAAACCATCTACATGTGTAGGATAGCTATATCTGAACCATGTTATGAATGTTGGTATCTTCTTTTGCGTGTGTATATTTTCCACAGTGAGCATGTACATAGAGAAAAGGTGATGAGGAGATGGGGGATGTTGATGCCAGACATTCTAACTTCATTTTTTCGTAAATTTGATTACTTTAATTCAGACCGGGTGATATGGTTTGGATGTTTGTCTCCTCCAAATCTCATATTGAAATGTGACCTCCAATGTTGGAGGTGGGGCCTAGTGGGAAATATTGGATCTTGGGGGTGGATCCCTCACGAATGGCTTAGCACCATCCCCTCTTTGTGATAAGTGAGTTCTTGCTCTATTAGTTCATGGGAGATCTGGTTGTTTAAAAGAGGCTGGCAGCTCCTTCCTTTCTCTCTTGCTCCCATTCTCAACATGTGATGCACTGGCTCACCCTTTGCCTTCTGCCATGACTGTAAACTTCCTGAGGCCTCACCAAAAGCGGATGCTGGCACTATGCCTCATGTACAGCAGGCAGAACCAAGAGCCAATTAAACCTCTTTTTGTTATAAGTTACTCAGCCTCAGTTATTTCTTTATAGTGACACAAAAAAAGGACTAACACACTGGGTATGTCACATTGTGAGATAAAAATAACCATTTGATGGAGGTGAGGATACTGTCAGCTCTGTTTTCTCTTTGGACAGTCTATAATTTAAAATGGCCACATTCGCATCTAGAGTTACAGCAGGTTTTCTCAGCTTCCGCTCTCCTGACATTCTGGGCTGGACAAGTATTTGTTGTGGAAGGCTATATTTTGCATTGGAGGATTCTTAGCCGTATCCCTGGTTAATAGGTAGCCATTAGATGCCAGTAGCGTCCCCTAGTGGTAATAACCAAAAACGTCTTCAGACATTGCCAAATGTCCCTGGAGGGGGGCAAAACCAACCCTGGTTGAGAATCACTGCACTACAGCAGGTGTCCAAGTTGAAATGCATGTTGTTTAGGGGATTAGAAATGTTCTATTTCATGCATTTTCTTGGCTAAAACCTCTAGGAGGATGTAATTTGTGATCTGATGAAAGCTGCTATTGTGGTTTACTGACCTGCTTGTCTAATTAACCAACCTATGACACAGTGGTTAATGATTATCTGCATTTTTGAGACACATCCAGAAAGGACTGAGACAAGTTCAACTCTATAAGAAAAGCAAAGGTCGTGAATGAAAGCTTGCTTGTCAGCTACAACAGTGATCCATTAGATTTGCCTCTTCAGCCCACAGTCTGACCCATTTTACTATTCATTATCATCCACAACACAGGAAAATACTGTGTGGAAGTTAAAAATAGATTTCTTCCAGAAAATTGATGCTACATACATATAAACAGTTCCTTTTTATTAGTAATAAACACATAGACACAAACACAACTGCACAAGATAAAAGGCTATTTAAATATTCCATGTAATTTGAAATTTTTTCCATAATGAAAACATTTTATTAGAGAACTGTAGAAATGAGATAAAGGAAAATATGAGGTCATCCTGCCCATTCTCTTCCAGAACTACACTGTTTTGTATGCACCCCCACTCCATCCTCCACCCCCAGCCCAGAGTCTTATTAAATATCCCCATTTTAATAATATAAAATACTGCTTATACTTCCCCCCACCCCCAGAGAGAAACTCAACAGAGGAGCAGAGGGTACACGCTAGTGGCACCATGATCTTTAAAAGATTACTTCTCTAGTTAGCGGCACTGTGTTGACTGCATAGAAAATAAAATTTCCAGTAAAGTCTACACCAGACATTACCAATCCAGGTTTATCAAGCACCCTACAAACTCTTATACATATTAACAGAGTTCGTTTCTTGATGCTTAATGGTTATTGTCTTGAAATTATTGGGTACTCTGAATTCCAGAGAATACTGTATAAATTATTTGTAAATTTCCTTATACTTTATCTTTGCCCACTTTGGAATCAATGCTTACCTTTTCTTTTTCGTGACAACATCCAGGATTTTCTTTAATGGTAAATAAAAAAAGTAATTACTACTGAGACCCTTCTGTGAGCCAGGTATTATTTGGGCATGAAATATATAATATTTTATGTAACATTTATAATCCTGCCATATATATAGGTCTGTTTATTCATGGGAAAACAGAAACTCAGAGAGGTCCAGTACTTTGTGGAAAGTCTCACAGTGCTTGAATGGCAGGGTCCCGGTTCAAACACAGTTCAAGTAAATAGTCACAGGATGTGAGGCTGGCTCTCAGTTTGTGTAAAGGAAAAACTCGTACTTGTTTAAATTTGTTAAAATAGAATCCATCTGCAATATCCCCTGGACTCATCTAAGAAAAAAGCCAAAGTCAACCCTAATGGAACGTTCAGGATCCTGAGGACCCGGTGTGGCCAGGGGGTGGACTAGATTGGGTGGAGATATTTTGTTAAATGTAGAGAAACAGCCCAACTGCTTTGTTCACTAGCAGGGAATAAATTGGGTCTTTCTTAAGCCAGGAAGAGAAGAGGATTTTAGAGACGAGGCCTCCCTACAGAAAATACCCAACATTCAAAAGGGCAGGGAGGTAGGGCTCCGTATTTGTTGTCTCTTGTCCATGCTGTAGGCTGTTACCGGGGAAGAGAATAGGTCGGCAGGCGCAGTCTCCCACGGAAGCATGGAAAATGAAAGAGTAAAGCAAGGAAAGAAAGAAAAGTGACCACCGCTTAAAAAATTCTAAACCCAAACTCAAACCTAAAACCCAAACCCACCCCAACTGGGTTGTGGGAAAGGATTCTACTAACAGTTGAAAATGGAGCATCCACCACTGGACTTCAGGCTGTGAGAGTTCAGTCTGATTAATTAAGGTCAAGGTGGTGATGGAAATACCAGCTGGGGAGCATTGTGCCGAAAGATAAATTTGTCCCTCTGTGTTTCTGCGAGACAGCAGGGAGGTGTGTGTTTGGAGCTAAATTAATTTGATTTACATCATGCCATGGTAACTTCTGTTCTCTCCCCACCCCCAGCCCCCACCCGCTGTCAGATGTCTTAGCTGGCTTTTTCCCTCTCCTTGTTCACCCCCACACATTTCATAACACGGAAAGAAAGTACGAAGTGGCTTCAGGCAGAATTTAGATATAGAATAACTCTAATTTGATTATTCTGCATTGAGTGCTATTCTCTTCTCCCCAATCCCTTCTTTCTTGAGAGAGAGAGAGAGAAGTTGTAAACCCGGGCTTAAGTGCTATTTATTTTTACATTGTGCTTAATGGTGCACACTGCTTGACTGTTCCTTGTATGCTCACCTACCCTCCTCCTGTGTTTCTCCAACAACACTAATATCAGAAAATGAAGCTATGGCCCGGGATCCCGTTAGGAATGCGCTTTTTCTGGCCCTATATCTTTCAGCTCCGTCAGGCTTTGGAGGCCGGGGCGGAGGGCACCTCTTGAGGGACCCTGCACAACCGGGCCCTGGCACCTCCGGAGGGACGGAGAGGGCGCCCTGTTACCGCGCTCGGCCCACCACCCTTCCAGCGGCAGGGCGCGCTCGGCAGGACAGGATAAGGTTACGCCGAGGCTTCCTCGGTCGGGAGGGAGGGAGGCGGGTCTCAGCCCGCGCCCCGGCCCGCGGGGGAGTTCCCACAGCTGGCCGCTCCGGCCTGCGGGGCTACATCACTGCTGCCGGTCAGGCGCGGCCCGCGGGACCCCAAGGGTAGCGCCATGGCCCGGGAGAGGCCTCCCCGGAGGGGCTGCGGCACCCTGCGCCGGTGTCTACTCGGGGCCGCGCTGTTGCTCGGCCTGCGGCTGTGCGCGGACCTGCGGCGCGTCGGGTCCGGGTCCCCAGCCCGCAGCGCCCTGCCGGGCCCGGCCTGGCGGCCACCTGGGCCGCACCTGCAGCCTGCGCCGGGCTCGCCGCGTGGCGCCAGCAGGAGGCAGGTGACCTACGTGCGCAGTGGGCGCCGGGCGCCGCCGGGGGACGGCGGGAGCGGGACGCCGGAGCCTGGCTGTTGTGCCCCGCGCGGGCGCCCCCGCCGGAAGGTCAGTTGCAAAGCCATTGGTCTTGGGCCTGGGACCAGAATCCCCCTCCCGACCCCGCTACGGAGCCCGGCGCTCGGGTCCCGCAGGTCGTCCTGCGGGGACCTCCGCGGAAGAAAACGCTTCCGCTTCTTCTCTTCCCCCTGTGCTCTCTTAGGCGGCTCCACGGGTCGCATCCTTCAGTGCCCAGATAGACTGAAGTGCGGCCGAGCGGAGTTCATTCACTATTCAGCCAGTATTTGTTGGGCGTCGCCGTGGCCAGGCGCCGTTCTAGGCTCCGCGCTTCCGGCGAAGAAGGACGGAGCCCTATTCTCACGGAGGGTACATTTTAGTAGGGGAGGGTTTGCGTGATAGGCACGGAAAGGGAAAGGAGGGCGTTGCAGCTGCCATTCGTGTGCTGTGCTGCTCCCAGCCTTCCGCTCGAGGCCTGGACAGAGCTGGGTGGGTATCACCGTGAATGGCCTGTCCACGCCACTGCTGTCATCTCGCTGAAGATCCACCAGCTGGCCGAATTTCCCTGGAGTCCCATTCCAGGCGTTGGCTGGGGGCTTGGAGGCTGGCGCCCGGTGAGAAGCCGAGCACCCAGCCCCACTTAATGAGAAGTTAATTGGATCCTCGAGGACCCAAGTAAAAACCTGGGTTTGTCTTATAATTCTCGACC
This sequence comes from Papio anubis, assembly GCF_008728515.1. Classification (NCBI taxonomy): domain Eukaryota; kingdom Metazoa; phylum Chordata; class Mammalia; order Primates; family Cercopithecidae; genus Papio; species Papio anubis. The sequence goes on from NC_044981.1 coordinate 152,799,825, forward strand.
GTGTTGTGCCTCCTACCTCATTAACTTGTTGGCTCACACCTACTTGATTAGTCCAGTTTTAGCCTCTGATTGTTAAGGTTTTGGGCTCATCTCCTTTTTGGAGCTCGGTAATTTGCGTCATACAAGGAAATGAAAAGAACCACAGGTATGAGCTCTCCTCATCCCTTTACCCATCAACTCCTGCTTCCAGCCTCAACCACGTTCTCCAAAGCAACTACTTTCCGTTGCCTGGCTATTCGTCCTTTCTTTTAGACATCCCCCCCACCTCCACCTTGCTTCCCACCACCGGTCCTGGAGGGGAGGGAACAACTCTTCCTTTGCCTCGCTGCTGTCTTCGGCTGCCCAGTGCTAGCCTACTTTTCAGCACCACAGCCCAGCACTGCTGCCGCGGCTTCCCTTCCTCGCTTCCTTCGGGCCTCGCCCTCCGTCTTTCCACACCACTGCTGTTCCTTGCTGGGCCATCAGTGCTAACTTCCTGGATAAACTGAAATACCTTTTTCTATCTTGCAAACCTCACCTCCTGTGTAAAGTCTTAATGAGCTCTTCCAGAAGAAAGCAGCCACTTCCTCTCCAAGTTCCTAACTCACTGTCCGTGACACCATGTTAAACATTCAGCACAGTTTTGCCAAGGGCTTACCAGGTAGGCATCAGGTGCTGGAGGCACAAAACGAGTTCAGATTCTCGTGGAGGAGGCTCTTAGCACAGGCATCCGGTGATTTCCAAGCCTGTAATTGAGCCTTCAGCTCTGCCTGGGGAGTCAAGAAAGGCTGCTCAAGGCGGGGGACATTTGACCTACAATGTGATGTTTCTTTTTTTTTCTTTTTTGAGCCGGAGTCTTGCTCTGTCGCCCAGGCTGGAGTACAGTGGCTTGATCTTGGCTCACTGCAACCTCTGCCTCCCGGGTTCAAACGATTCTTCTGACTCACCCTACCAGGTAGCTGGGATTACAGGCATGCACCACCACGCGGGCTAATTTTTGTATTTTTGGTAGAGATAGGGTTTCACCATGTTGGCCAGGCTGATATCGAACTCCTAACCTCAAGTGACCCACCCGCCTCAACCCCCCAAAGTGTTGGGATTACAGGCGTGAGCCATGCGCCTAGCCAACAGTGTGATGTTTCTTAAGAGTGGGACGTCTTTTATTCCCCTGTGGATGTCCTCAAATATCCCATCCTTGACACCCTCAACCCCACCCTGCAGTTTTCCTTTTAGATTCACTCAGCATCTGTTGTTTCTGCTGTCACCTGTCAAAGAATTACTCTTAACTCTTTGTCTCTACCTCAGACAACAGTACTGATGGCTGGAGCCTGTCCTACAAAGGACAGGTTTGGAATGCGTAGACTCAGTGGGGCTCTGGAGGGGAGGTTCACACCCATCCTCGCTAGGAGCTTGGAGGCTGCCCCAGTGATTCAGGCTGGAGATGGGGGTGGCTTGCTGTGGTAGGTGTGGAGGTGGTGAGAAGTGGTTGGTTTCTGGATGTGTTTGGAAGGTGGATGAGGAGGAGCAGTTATTTCTCTCTTGTTTGTTTTGTTTGGGGGATAGATGGAAAGCAGGAATTAGGTTTTAGGCACGTTAAGTTTAAGATACCCTTCAGGCATACATGTGAAAATGTCAAATAGGCAGCCGGACGTGTAAGTCCAGAGCTTGGAGGAAATGTCCAGGCTGAAGGTGGTGATTTGAGAGTCATCCAAGTACAAGTGGCACTAAAACTGAGAGATTGTATGTGGTCATCTAGGAAGTGAGTGTGGCTAACAAAGAGAAGCAATCTGAGCCTGTGGCCTGGGGCTCAGTTTTATTAAAATTAAATTAGGGAAAAAAGTAAAGGAAATGTTTAGCTTTGTGCCTGGCATGTTTAGCTCTCAATAATGGTAGCTTTGCTTTCTACAGTCTGCCCCAGCTTTTTAGCCTCAGCCAGTCTCCAAATGTCATTCACTGTAACCTACAAAGGTGGCTTATGCTGACTCCTGTACCTGCAAGGCCCCATCCCCCTTTCTTATGACTCCTGACCTTTTCATCCTTGGACATTCCTCAAGTCAAGGTTCATAGCGCAGAAACCTTCCCATAGCAACCCTGCTTCATGCTGACCCCTCCCCCACTTGGAATGACAACAGAAAGAGTCTGATTTGTGCATTGCTTTGTACAAGTTGAGTCCTGATAATCCATTTTGGATGGAATGTTTTGTCTCCACAGTTGTTCTTGATGGGAAGGATTGCATTTCCCATAGTGATCCCTAGTAAATGTTTACTCCTGAGACCCCAATATGTGAAAGTATAAAAATCTTACTATTTCAGCCTATTCAGTAACAGTAAATGTCTTTGGTTAAAAATTTATAAGAAATAAATGAGCCTTTTGCTATTTCTAAAATATTAAGTTTTTAGCATCCTAAGGTAAAAATGTTCTTAGATTTCCTTCTCCCTAGCTATTATTTTCAGGATATACATCTAACCTCCCCAAATCCCTGGATAGTGATGATCTTGAATTTGTTTTATTCTCCCATTATTTCACAGTTGAATTAAAATATTCCTTAAAACTATAGAAAGATCAGTTATCTAATCCATCCTCCCACTTCTGGGAACAGAGCTCAATAACCCCATGTCTCTCTAGGGACAAATCTTGTTTCTTTTCAGCCTCATATCAAGGCAGCAGTGTAATATAAGCTGAATATACCATTAAGTAATTGAATAAAATTAGGAAGCTATTTGTTAAACTCCTTGGATCATAGTGTATTTAGATTTTGTTTGTTGAGAATACAGATCAACAACACTCTTAGGTTCTTGGTTACTTTGCCCCAGGCACCTCCCAGATTGATAAAGGAGAAAAAGTTCCATTCTATTTTGAGGACAACTTTCTGGGTAGATGAAAACCTGCATGAAATAATCGGGTTGCCAAGTATTTCTTGTTACTCTGCTTCCATACCAGATGTTAGAGGCACCAAAATTCTGCCACTTTAATCATAGCTTATGCTCCTCTTAAAGAAAACAATCTACTATAAAAAAGAGTAGTGAAGTGTAGTCCTAATATAATTCTTTCTTCCCTCATCCCCTTCTTCACGGAGCCATGCAAGAACTAGCTCTAAATATTTTCAGTTCTTTTGACATCAGGGGTTCTAATCTTCAAGCTTTGCGAAATGAGAGCCGATGACAGATTATGGATAAATACTGCCCTTTCTGATTATGCGCACCCTGGAACCTATATATTCTTGTGTATTACAGATTCTTCAAGCATTCTGTCGGGACTCTTCGTCTCCAAATTTCGCATACTATGCATGCATAAAAATATCACTGTGATTCTTTCATCTTCTCTCTGTTTTCTATCTGCATGTGTTTCTGTTTGGGTTTTTTTTCTTTCTTAAATGAAACAGACCTTTATTATTATGGATAAAGTTCTTTTTGAAGGGATTTATAGAGGACTAGATATGGTCTCCATGATTTATGCTTTTTAATGCAGCTCTTGGGTGGATGTTTTATCTCTTATAGGTTGGCAATCTGACTAAAAAACAGATGCAACATACAGGGCTCATTTGCAAAGGAGAGACACTCACTCAGTGGCCAAGCTTCCCGAAAAAATTTCATCTCTCTTATCGGATGTATTTTACTTGACATTTAATATGTTGGATAGAAAAGTGACTTCTGAGTCACAGAGCTCCAGAACCCAGCAATGTGCTGGCTTGGTTCGTTAGTTACAGATCTTTTGGAACCATGTGTCGGGGGGGGCTGGGGAGGAAAAAAAAAGAACTGTTTCCTCGTCTCCTGAAAAACCATATGGCAAAATTTAGTTTTTCTTTCTCACTTCTTGTCATCCTCTTAATTTTCTAATTCTGTGATTGTCATCAAGAAGAAAGAGGAAAAATGGCATAGGATGCCCCCTGATATATCCAACTGCCTTAGGAGTCCTTACGCTTTACAAAATACTTGAAGGTAGATTTGAATTGCTTGTGAAACATGGCCCAGCAGTAGTTTCCAGCTCTTTAGGTTTTTGTCTGTGTACCTACACTTCTGTTCTTCAGGGAGCAACATTAATCAGTCCTCTCACACTGTCCTTAGGAGGCAAAGCATTTTCATTTTAAACAAAGTCACTGAGGGTAATTGAATAAGCTCCAGCAATATGTGGGTGTGAAATAGCAGTAGCTTAGTTGCACAAAGAAAAGCAGGTTTTTATTACAACTTTGATGTGTCGTGGATGAAGAATAGAGGCCTGCACTTTTTCCAAACCCCGTAGTTCCTCAGAGAGCATTCTGTGGGCAAAGGAACTGCTAATACAGGCTCGATTGTTTTTCAACCACTGGTGCTGGAGATTTTAGCTTTTTGTGTGTAATTTGTCCCAGTCCATTTTCTCCAAGGAAAAGAATGTCTTGTCAGTTTTCTCAAATAGAATTGAATTTCCTTTTTAGTCTGTGAAGAGAATCAGGTCAAGTAGTTAAACCAAAGACTGTCAAGGCTAGGCATTTGAGTTTTTCCATCTGTGCTGTAATACCTTTGGAGTCCTTGTGTTTCTAAGGAGTTTGGCATGCTTTATTCTGTGGTTCATAGAAAGTAACATGAGCCTGTTTCACTTACCATAAGACACACACTGAGGCAGGAATCTACCGGCATTGATAAGCTTCTTTTAAAAACACCACTTGGGTCCACTAGATACCTCACATTAGCTCCATTAATGTCTTATGTTCTGATAAAAAAAAGATAGGAAAATTTGCTGTGCAAGAAGCATTTTTATCCTGTTCAAGTAATTGAATGAAAATTGAATTTTAAGAGCCTTATAATCTAGACCCATATGTAATATAAACCAATAGCAAGCTGGGTTGCTAGTTGACTGTTCAGGAGGTAAATTTGGCCCATGAATTTTATTTGAACCACACAGTGTTTTAAGTATTTGAACATAAATATATTTATATGGGGCTTATAGTGAGTCTGGTGAGGTCCAGCTCACCATTCTCTCTATTTACCTCACCTGTCTGATCTCTGAAGGCATTTGAAGTTACAACTATAAGCCAGAGGTTGTTAAAATTAGCAATTATTTTCCTAAAAAGTGACAATCAAGGCTAAGGTTGCTAAGCTCAGTGACAGGGTGGCACATGACTACTAGGTTCAGAAAAGCCAAAGGTCCTTTTAAATTGCTGCCGTTAAGGAAGATGAGTTACCTAAGGCTGGAGCTGGATATTGGGGAGGGTAAGATCGTAGGGGAATAGACTTAGTTAATCTAACATTCTTTTGGTTACAAACAGGAACTGGGCTCTAGCCTAACTTAAACAAAAAAGGAAGGAAAAAAGAATTAAAGAATAAACAACTCTATGTGCCTATAATAATTAACAATTACATTTTTTAGAATGAAATGTATTGGGAAACCTTGGGATTTCTCGCTGAATTGGAGGAAGAGTTAATGCCTGCGGTGTGGAGGAGAGAAGGAAAAGGGCTGCTATGGAAATCCCAGCTTTCTGAATCCTTTGATTTTCTCCCTCAAGTGCTATTGCAATACAGCTCGCCTCACTGGACTCCAGGGCTTCCTCTCTTTGATATTCACCCTGGATCAGCTGGCTCAGGCCACGTGACCTAAACAAAGGCCAAGGGCCCCTGCCCTATCCTAGAAGCCATTCTTAGTGAAAAGAGAAACGTTAAGTTACCCTAAGAAGTCCTTGGCATGCCTTAAGTATTCAGTATAATTTTTATGCAGTTTTGCTCTTAGGTTTTTGTTTTTCTCCTATGTTATTTTGTTATTTCAACCAGCCCTTGGACTTGAGCACCTAGAAACAGTGTATAGGGTAGTTTTGGTTTTACTAATCCTGGACCCTAACATCAATGTGTGTGTGTATGAATATATGTCTATACCTATCTAACTAGCTCTATCTTTCTTTAAACATTAACTATTTCTCTATCTACATATAGTCTTATAGATAGCCTTATTTCCAAGTAGCATTGACAATAAGTTGGCACCTTGGGTATACTACTGACATTTTTAATTCAGTGAATATATGCCCACATGATCTATGTGTATGTAATACTTTTTAAAGTAAAAAGTTATTTGTGAAGACATTTATTAATTTTTTACTTATTTATTTTTATTTATTTATTTGTTTTTAGAGACAGGGTCTTGCTCTGTTGCCCAGACTGGAATACAGTGGCACAGTCATGGCTCACTGCAGCCCCGACCTCCCAACTCAGGCCTCCCAAGTAACTGGAACTACAGGACTGTTGCCCAGGCTGGAGTGCAGTGGTACAATCTCAGCTCACTGCAACCTCCGCCTCCTGGGTTCAAGCAATTCTTCTGCCTCAGCCTCCCAAATAGCTGGGATTACAGGCGCCTGCCACCACACCCAGCTAATTTTTTGTATTTTTAGTAGAGATGAGGTTTCACTCTGTTGGCCAGGCTGGTCTCAAACTCCTGACCTTTTGATCCGCCCGCCTCAGCCTCTCAAAGTGCTGGGATTACAGGCATGAGCCACTGTGGCTGGCCTAATTTTTTATTTTATTTTATTTTGTAGAGACAGGGTCTCACTATGTTGCCCAGGCTGGTCTTGAACTCCTGGGCTCAAGCGATCCTCCCACCTTGGCCTCCCAAAGTTTTGGGATTACAGATGTGAGCCACCACGCCCGACCCCCATTTTGAGGACTTTTAGTAGAGAACCTAAGTATCAGTATTTAGCCCGTGATCCCAATTAGGGTTCTCAAACCAAAGTCTCATATTCTTTGATTTTTTTTTTTTTTTCTGTCATGCATAGTTACCTCGCAGGAAAAAAAGAAATCTGCAAATTTCTTCAGGGCATCTAAATATTCACAGCCCTCCTTGCAACTGGCTAGCCTGGGATTCTTTAATGCATGATTATTTCTGTATCAGTTAGGGCTCTCTGGGTTGCAAGTGACAGACCCAACTGAAAGTAGTACAAACAGGGATTGATTGAAACCCTACTGGAGAGAAAAAGAAGAGCTGCAGGCACCAGGAAGGCCCTGGAAGTTGATTATGACTCAAATGAGCACTGAAGACCTTAGTTATCCATATTAGGCACTACCACAGATATAGTGAGTATTTACTATTCTTTTTGGTCACACCTTTGAATATCTTTCCTGTATGTGAGGAATTCTCTTCCTTTCTAAGAAACAAAACAAAAAATCATTGCCACTTGTTTTTGCACTCAAAGTGCATTCATGTGACCTAGGCTTCACCATTTAGATACACCTGCATGAGAGTTTGGATTATACCCTACAGATGCAAAGCAGGTACACGAGGGCTACAGAGTAGCTCAGTGGCTGAGATTCTAGCAGAGGCATCCAGAGCTCAGGGTGGTGTCCATGCCCAGCAATGAGGCTATGTCATCTACACTGGCATGTCTGGAGATGGTGTTTCTGCCCTTGAGATTCTGTAAACTAATAAATCTTTAATCAATCCTTTTCTGCTTAACTAGCCAGAGTACTTTCTATTGTTTACAACTAAGAACCTTGGCAGACCAATAAATTGGAGCTGGCAGTTTGGAAGGTTATAACTGTAACTTTTCCTTTTCAATTTTGCTTAGGTCTATTTAATACAGATTTTGGAACACGGTGATCACTTGGGGGCCCAAGTAAACTATGGGCGGAAGGACCTTTCCCTGACAAGATAATAACATTTTACTTCAGATACTAAATTACACGAATCTGTTAACTTATTACTAGATCAACTCAATTTAATCAACACCAAGCCCTTTTTCATGGCACCTTGTACCTGAGGCATTGGGTGAGAGGGGCCAGTTTATGCTGTGGTCACAAACAACGCTCCCGGCTCATGATAGCAGAGGTTTATTTCTGCCTTTGCCAGATATCTGTTGCGAGTGTGGGGCGCTGCTTTGTGCTGTCACTGCATCTCTCTGGACCCCAGGCTAGCAGTGCAGCTGCCATCTGGAACATTGCTGGTCACCTTGGCAGAAGGTGAATACTCTGGAGGATCTTTGCATGGCATTGTTAAAAGCTCTAGCCTGGAAGCAACACACATTACATCTGCTCACAATCCAGTGCTCAGAGCCAGTTGCTCAGTCCCACCCAATGCTAGAGGAACCATCCTGCTGTGTGCCATAGTCAGAGAGTTAGAGATGGGTGGCAAGCAATGCCAACGGTCACCACAGTATAGTAACCCTTCAATCATCCATGTCTAAATGGACATCATGTAGGTCATGTTTCACGTTCGCTGTTTGGGATGGCTCACTGAATCTGCACATTTGACAATACTGAATACAGCACGGGAGCCTCTTTTCAGGGGACCGAGATCTAAAATGAGGCAGATACCTGAATTTAGCAGAACAGTGAAATAAAACAAGACTCCATTTACATCTTACAAACAGTGCCGTGGTGCATCCTGGAGTTTGTTAAATGCAGTGATTCTTGTTGACATTGTTTATGTTAGATTGTTTGCAAAGAACAGGGGTGGAATGATGGTCTGCTGGTCTTTTTCTCTAGAGGGGTGGAATAAAGCAAATTATTTGAATAAATAAAGCCTTGAGTGTAAATGGGCCAAAGGCCTCTGATGAGATGAATCAAACTCCATGTCAGTCCGTCTTCATGGCCATCACTTACTCATTTGTAGTTGGAGCTGGCTGAATGACTTCCAAACATGTTTTCAGAATCCAGCCCTAAATCAGAGGCAATATTCGTGCTTTATAGCATTTGCTATTGTGCACAATGCGACAGCAAGTCATTTTAGTTTATTTTTCATGTACTTTGACTAGAGCACAATCACTTAAAAATTCCATTTAGCAAAATATGTGCTCATTGAGCTCAGAGTAATTAGGCCATAGAAGGAGTTCTCTTCCTTCAGCAGTTTCAGGAGTAGCACATGGGAGAAGTCAGTGAAAGTAATACATGGGATCTTGGAGTCCTGTTTACATGGTTTTACAAATTTCATGAAAATACTTCAGTCTGGTGCAGCTTCATCTATAAGATGGGCTTATCTTTTCATATTTGCAGTCAGCAGTTTAAATTCTGCTCGCCTGCTTACTGAATAGGGACAAGTGGCATACCCTTTCTGAACTTGAGTTTCTTCCTTTGAACAAACGTTACTAATACTTAACTCACAGGTTGTTGTGAAGATGAAACAAGAGCAGGTAGGTGAAAGCACCTTGCAGGTGTTCACATGGAAAGAGTTCAGCCAATGAATATGGTCTGTGTTCAGTCTTGTGTTTCCAGCTGGGGCACTGGCCTGTGAGTACCAAAAACGTGTAGATGTGTGTGCTTGTGGTGGGTAAAACCCAATATTCCTTGCCATTTTTAATATTTCTTTTATTATTCTTGAAACGTAATGCATATATAATATGCTCAGGGATCAGAGGAGTTGGAATTTTTCTTTTTAATCTGAAACAAAAGCTAGCCATAACTAGTACATTTCTGTTAGTGTTTGTATTATAAATGTATTCCCCATATAACTCATTTATTATGAAGTTGTTAAGGCTTATTGTTCACATTAGTTTGTGATTTTTTTTTTTCTCTCAAAACTAATTACAAATATCTTTTACAACATGCTGTTCTATGGATTTTGGTCCATAGTAGGATTGACAGTATAAATGGGATTCCAGGCTTTTGAAATACCATTTTCCCTCAAAAGAATGTTTACAAATTTCCTATTAACTGGGTCACTTACTACCACTCTGTTACCTCTTTAGTTCAAGGGAGGACAGTTGGAGTAATTGTGGGTTAAAGAGTTAATTGCTAAATTGTTTTTCTGGTCTTGTCTTCCACATTTTAGTCAATTAAGTGCATATTATTATACTTTGTACTTTATATGCATTTTAAAGATAAACTCAATCAACACAATGAACAAAGTCTAAGTATCCATGCTGTGCATGGTTTTACGCGGAATATAATTCCTTCAAAGCGGCTTATAATTTACGAGTGAGGTGGGAGGGGCCTACTGTACTGGGAGAGTTGCATATATTCTTTCATTTAATTCCCAAAACAAAACGGTGAGGTAGGAATTGTTCTCATTTTGCAGACAGGGAAGTCAGGGCTCAACACTTTAACAAATTTGGGCAAGACACAGCTATAAGGGATGAAATGAAGGTTTAAACTAAAAATCCATGCTTTTTTCTATATTTGCCTGCTGAGAAGGGAGCTAACAACCAATTCTCATATATAGTGAATTCTTTACCAGATACAAATTAAAATCTTATAAACAAGAGGCACTACAAAGTTAACAGACAAGTGATAGTCTGGGAGAATATATCTGTAATACATAGCACCAATAAAAGATCAATATCCAAAATTTTAAAAGAACGCCAACAAAGTGAAAAAGAAAACTGAACAGAAAAATAAACGAGAAATCAGTCAGGGATTAATAGAAGAGGAAATCTGAAAGTCAAAAAATATATATATTTACATATAATGATGATTAATAAGAAGGGAAAGAAAATCAAAACACAGTGAGATTCTATTTCACCTCCATCATACTGGAAAAAACACAAATGTCTGATTGAAAAAAAAAGGATTGATGGCCATATGCGCTGGCTCATGCCTGTAATCCCAGCACTTTGGGAGGCTAAGGCGGGTGGATCAGTTGAGGTCAGGAGTTCGAGACCAGCCTGACCAACATGGTGAAACTCTGTCGCTACCAAATACACAAAAATTAGCTGGGTGTGATGGCACATGCCTGTAATCCCAGCTACTTGGGAGGCTGAGGCAGGAGAATAGCTTGAACCCGGGAGGCGGAGGTTGCAGTGAGTCAAAATCGTGCCATTGCACTCTAGCCTGGGTGACACAGTGAGACTCCATCTCAAAAAAAAAAAAAAAAAAAAAAAAAAAAAAGGATTGAGAATAATGTAGGGACAAAGGAACTGGTTATTACACTGCATCATCCAAAGTAGCTTCCTATCCCTACTCCTCCAATATAGTCTCTCATTTTCTCCATAGCACGACCACTCTGACAATTTTTTCTTGCTTTAACATTTGTTTGCAGTCTCATCCCCCAGGAAGGCAGGGAGCTCATCTGTCTTACTCACCACAATATCCCCAGTGACTATGACAGTTCTGGCACATAGTAGGTTCTCAGGAAATACTGGCTGAAAGAATGGTTGTTTCTATCACTGGGGGACTAGACCGATGGGTTCGAGGAACAGCTGGATCTTTCAAGCACTACTTCAAAGTCCATTTGAGGTGTCTAATTTCTGAATCAGAGTATTGCATTACAGACTCTCTACATAGATAACCCAGCATTCACTTTGCTTCAGATAACAGTGGCTGCAGAATAGAAGTTGAGAACCACATGTAGCTTATGTACGGCCCATAAGCTAAGAATGGTTTCTGCAGATGAACGTTTGTAATCAGTTTGATGTTAGGATAAACTAAGTTTGTTTTTTGTTTTGTTTGTTTTTATTTCAGGTTCAGGGGTACATGTGCAGGTTTGTTACATAGGTAAACTTGTCTCATGGGGGCTTGTGGTACAGATTATTTCATCGCCCAGGTACTAAGCCTGGTACTGAATAGTTACTTTTTCTGCTCCTCTCCCTCCTCCCACCCTCCACCCTCAAGTAGGTCCCAGTCAGTGTCTATTGTTCTCTTCTTTGTGTCTATGAGTTCTCATCATTAGCTCCCATTTACAAGTGAGAATATGCGGTATTTGGTTTTCTGTTCCTGTATTAGTTTGCTAAGGGTAATGGCCTCCAGCTCCATCTTGTTCTGTTTTACGGCTGCATAATAGTCCATGGTGTATAGGTACCACATTTTCTTTATCCAATCTGTCACTGATGGGCATTTAGGTTGATTCCATGTCTTTGCTATTGTGAATAGGGCTGCAATGAACATTCATGTGCATGTGTCTTTATGGCAGAGTGATTTATATTCCTCTGGGTACATACCCAATAATGGTTTTGCTGGGTCGAATGGTAGTTCTGCTTTTAGCTCTTTGAGGACTTGCCACACTGCTTTGCACAATGGTTGAACTAATTTATACTCCCACCAACCATGTATAAATGTTCCCTTTTCTCCACAACCTTGCTAGCATCTGTTACTTTTTGACTTTTTAATAATAGCCTTCTTACTGGTGTGAGATGGTATCTCCTTATGTTTTTGATTTACATTTCTTTACTGATCTGTAATATCGAGCTTTTTTTTTTTCATATACTTGCTGGCTGCGTGTAAATCTTCTTTAGGGAAGTGTAAAGGTCTGTTCATGACCTTTGCCCACTTTTTAATAGGGCTGTTTTTTTCTTATAAATGTAAGTTCTTTATAGATGCTGGGTATTAGACCTATGTCAGATGCATAGTTTGCAGACATTGTCTCCCATTCTCTACAGGTTGTTTGCTAACTCTGTTGATGGTTTCTTTTGCTATGCAGAAACTCTTAAGTTTAACTAGATCCCATTTGTCAATTTTTGCTTTTGTTGTGTTTGCTTTTGGTGTCTTTGTCATGAAGTCTTTGCTCTTTCCTGAGTCCAGGACAGTATTGCCTAGGCTGTCTTCCAGGGTTTTTATAGTTATAGGATTTACATTTCAGGCTTTAATCCATCTTTAGTTGATTTTTGTATATGGTAGACGGAAGAGGCCTAGTTTCAGTCTTCTGTATATGGCTGGCCAGTTATGCCAGCACCATTTGTTGAATAGGGAGTCCTTTCCCCATTGCTTGGGAAACATTAATTTGAGGTATATGCATTCCAGGTATATACCCCAGTGGAAAAAAATGCTATCAATAAATTTCATTCTTCTCATTAACAGATCTGTATTACTAAAAATTGTGCACAATTATTATTTTTTGAATTTCATCAATAAAAGCTGTAGAAATTTCTCTTTTTATATAAGTACCTATTTATTAATAATATTCTTGATTTTGCTTCTTGGCTCACAAAGTTTAAAGTATTTACTGTGTGGCTTTTTTCAGAAAAGTTTTGTCAACCCCTGCTACAGAAGTGGCCTCAAGGCCCTTTAGCTGTGACTGTTGCAGGAGGATGGGTGAGAAAAACCTTCAGTGGACCCAGTCATGTCCAGGAGACTCTTGTGCTGGAGTTTTTTCATCTGTAGCTTGAGAACAGTCCTCGACTTCCACAGGGCACTGAGAATGTTTTGGGACTTTTTGACCATTCATGGGAATGGCACTGCAAAGTCTTGAAGGTCGTGAGTCCATTGTCATGCAGTGAACATTAAAGTGGTAAATCTTGGATTTGCCTCCTACTCCCTGTTACCCACCCTTTATAACATAACTGTTGCATTGTTGGGCAGATTATAGCATGAAAGGCAGGTGATCGCATCTCTTCCAGCTTCTGGGGTCACCCTTTCCCCTAATACTTAAAATGGCTTGAGCCATGTACTACAAGTTCAGTACCTTTCCTTCCCTCCAATATTCTGATAATAATGGGGCTTATCTGTTCTGGTCATCTCTCTTTGAATTCTTGCTGCTAGCTCAGTGTTTCACCTCTGGCCACTGCTGTCTCCTCTTTGCTCTGCACTGCCCACTTCTCTAATCTTCCAGAGTGACACGAACACAGGCCTTACTGAAGGTCTCAGGGAAAAGGAGGAAGATAACAACGTGGTTCAAAACAGAAATCAACTAAAACTAAAGTTTTCTTGGCCATTGGGATTTCTTACAGGCTGTCTTTTCTTCTTAGGCCCCTGCTTTCTTCTTAGGTTCCTGCCTTCTCTTATCTACACATCAATCCCTTTTCCATTTTCAAGCCTTCAACACCCCTACTCCCTACCTGGCTCTAGCAAATAAATGTCATTTTCTTCCTCAGGCAATTTAGCTTCCTCTGTTTTCCCCTTTCCTTCCAGGTCTGTCCTAGACATGAATTACGCCACTCTGGCAGACGGCAGAATTGGCTGCAGTGAGTGTTTGTTTTCAATAATCCTGTTTCTCCTTTCCTCTCTGCTATTAGACAATCCATAAAATGTGCTCAGCACAGTGCCTTGTGCATAGGAATCACTCATTATATGTTCATCGTTCTTATTATTAAGAGGATTGTGCCAACTTAGGCCCAGTGCTGGTCCCCTCATCCTAACTATGGCTACTGCAGTGTTATGGTACAGGGGAAATACATTATTAGTGGTACTTTGAGAGCAGCTATATATTGCTTCATGCAGAACCCCTTTTTCCCTTTCTACCTGTCTTCGTTTTCTCCTTTGGCTTTTGGGGTTCCTTGTGAACTGTATTTATTTCTGTCTGCCATGGAAATGGGTACACAGAGGGTGATGACATAAACTTTAGGGTTCAAAAGTGCCCAGAAATGACCCAGCAATTGCATTCCAGGTATATACCTAAAATAACTGAAAACATGTTTACACAAAACTTGTCCATGAATATTCATAGTATCATCTACCAAAAGTTGGAAACCATCCAAATGTCTATCAGCTGATGAATGAGTACACAAGATGTGGTATACCCATACAGGGGAAACTTATTCAGCTATAAAAAGGAATGAAGCACTGATATATGCGACAACATGGATGAACCTTGAAACCTAATGCTAAGTAAAAGCAATCACAAAAGGCCACATATTGCATTACTCATTTTTTAATGAAATGTCCAGAATAGGCAAATCTAGAGAGATGGAAAGTAGATTAGTGGTTGCCAGAGGCTGGGGGTAGAGGGGAATGGGAAGCAACTGCTGCTAGGAATGGAATTTCTTTTTGGGGTGATGAAAGTATTCTGGAATTAGATAATGGTGTCAGGTGTACAAGCTGTATATATACCAAAAGCCACAGTGAAATGGTAAATTTAAAATAGTAAATTTTGTGGCATGTGAATTATATCTCCATTTTAAAAAAATGTTCAGAAGCCCATGGAATGCATGACAGGTGTGAAAGTACATGATTTTCTCTGTTCAGATAAAGAGAAATGAACTGTGAGTGTCCTCTGGGACCTTAGCCTGATGGTACTCACTTCTGGGCACAGACGTGTTCAGCAGAAATGTGGAGCCCACATGCTGGCCTCTCTAGGTAGCACCTGGCTTGGCCTCTCAGGAATCTTCTTCTGGCTGCTGGTGAACTTCATGGTTCTGCTTCTCCCAACAGCTCCCCAGGCGTGGCAGGTGCATTGCAGAATCAGATACACACAGCCCTGCATTAGAAACATAGGAGCTTGCTGTTTGCCAGAGCAGAGAGAGCCTCAAGCTGCCATCACTGTGAGCCTGCTGACCTCCTAGTGCACTAGCTTTTTGCACAAAGCACTGACACTGACCACCAGGGTTGTCAAAAGATGTGGCCAGGAAGCTGTCAGCCCATTGCACCTCTTATACAAGAGAGCACTTGTTCTGCTAAGGATTTCAGCTACCTTGGCCCTTCTTTCTCACCTTCATTCCCACCCAGATAACTGTTGTCACTTCATTCTAATGACTTGTGTGCAAGAAGCATCCTATGCATTTTGGAGGGCTTTTGCATTAAAAAAGGAACAGCATTTATAGTACCTTGCTTTTAGACAGCTCTTCCCAGTTTACAGAGGCTTGTTCTGTTGTTATCCCAAGTGATTCTCATCATAACCTTATGAGTGAGATGGACATTATTTCCATTCCACCAAGAAGGGATCTGGTTAAATTACTGGATTGAGATAAATTGCGATTATAATCCAGGTCAGATGAGGTCAGATTTCATGTTCTTTCTGCTCTATACTGAGACTGCCTCTATGCTGAAATCTGGATCTCAGAAAAATGTGTTAATTACTATACATTTTAGGTTTGATATTAAGCCTTCTTAGAAATTTTCCAAGTGAACGAATATATCTTGAAGCTTGATTTCAGCAATTTTGTCAGGTTGAAATTTCAAGTCTGTCTTACATTTCTTAAAAACAAATTTGAACTGGTTATATAATTATAATAGGGCATGTCCTTTTGAATAGTGAATATTCATTTTGCTCAGAAATAATAGAAAAAGGCTTATTTAACTAATGTGCACTTAGAGGAACCTCAATCAGGAGCAGATAGCTACATCAGTTTTGAAATTGAAATGCTTGAATTTATTTGGATACCCTGGTTACAGAGAGTTGTTTTGGAAAATCCAAATGCCTGGGCCTTATTCCTGGGCAGGGAATGTTCTTATTTATAAAACCAAACTACCAGCACAGATTGGAGCCTGTTTAACACATACAACATTGTATCCTTTCTTGTTATGGTCATGTGTTGAGACAAGACACAGGAGAAAAGAGTGCTATCTATATATATAATTTGTTATTTTAAAAACATAGGTAAGCCATGATGCTGACAATTAAAATAAATATGTGTATATTTGTTCAAGTCATTAACTTAATAGAAAAAACAGACATAAAGTGCCCTTCATTGTTTTGAAAAAAAGTGTTTTAATAAAAAAACCATACAGGAATGTGAGAAGTAGGGTAAGGGAAATTGGAAATTTACTTTTCTGTGTCTTTTATCTGAGGAATTCTTAGATTATAGTTATTTTGAAACCCAAACTTTTCAGTGTAAAAATAGAAGTGAAGAAAGAGGAACAGATTGGAGTCTGGAAAAAAAAAAAGTAGAGAGAGAACGTACAGCAGGAAGGCTGTGTATGGGGGAATGCTGTGTTCGGCCTCATCTCAGATTTCCTCCGTACTGTGGAGATAACCAGAATGGTGAAGACTTGAACTGAGTTCAGAACAGTGGTTCTCCATGTTTTTGAGTTTCAAAATTTTGATGAAAACAATTTGATGGAAGCTGTGGACAAGCTCTCCAGAATACTGAACATTTGCACACATGCCCATTCATTTGCAGTTGATTTCAGCAGATTCACGATTCTCATGAAGGTCGCTCATGAAGAGTGGGTCAGAATTGCCCATAGGAGTTTTCGGAATACAGATACCTAGGTCTCCCCTAGCACAGGGCTCCTGTGATGGACCACTCTGGCAGGGAGTCATGAGTGCCAGGTTAAGACGTGGCCAGTGGTGGTTGTGATGGTTGATTTCTAAACTTGGGATAGAGAGTTCAGTAACGGGTGTTCATCTTTAACTGAGAGCTTCCCCAGTGCGTTGGGCTTCTCTCTTCTGGAATCACTTCACTCCTGGCTGGGCTGAACCCTCAGGAGGTGGACCTCCTGGACAACAGCCCCTAGAGTCAGGACCCCTCCTCTCCACCCCCACAACCCTGCCCCTCTGCACCCCAGGCCTGGCCTAGCTACACCCTCCTTGTGCCAGGTATGTGAGCGCCTTCGACTCCTTAAGTTAGACCTTGAAGAAGAGCTGTGTTTTCTTTTCAGGATAGTAGCCAGTGGTTCCTCCCTGCTATTGATTTTTGTGTTGTTTCATTTGTAAATAAGTGCTTGTTCTATGCTGTTAAAATGATGAATGCTGAAACAGTCTTTAGAGTTGGGAAAATTCATAGCTTCTTGAGAAAATAAATATAAAGGAAGTTATGGGTCATCTCTTCAACCTTGTCCACATCCTGGTTTATGTTCATATTCCTCCAGCTCGGCACCAACATTACTCTGGCATCTCCTAAGTTGATTAATAACATTGCACTGCCTCTATCTATACACTTGTGTCATCTCTACAATCGTTTAATTAAGAAGTTGAGTAGAAGCCCCATATCCAAAGTCACGAATTTGTAATAATTGGTCAGTTATATACAATAAGCTGTGGTTAAAACAGTGAATCACAAAAACATATACACAGACCATCTATTTTAACTGAAAACATACACATGTGCGTTTGTTTGCCAATCTTTTGTTGTGTGCATTGCGCCTGGCTGGAGTTGTGATCTTTCTTGCACATAGCCATCTAAACTATATCACCCACCCTTCCCAGTTTTGGTTTCTTCAAAGTGGAGCAAGAATTTGACACTTGTAAAATAGCCTAAGTGCAGAACACCTCCAGATTTTAGTGACTTTGTTATTCTTTTTTATAGTTACCTCACCCATACCTAATGCACAGTATTTAGAAATGGCACCTAGCCTTTATTGACTTGTTTGTTTCATAGGAAAGAAAACTCATTTTCTTTCTATGCACACATTTCATTGGTTTACCTAATTTTCAATTAAATTATGTCATTTCAATAACTCGTACAACTGACAGAAACTGGTTTGGGAGCAAGTCAGATGACTCCTAGCGGGAGAATGAACCAAGCTGTTAGCAGCAGGAGTACACAGACAGGGAAAATTCTGAGTTGGTTTTGTAGAGACAGATGAGGAGTGCTTCTACTGCAATATGTGTTGAAGAAAATAAAAGTCGTGCTCCACGTTTTAAGGTACACTGAAGCTACTTTATTTTACTTGTAAAATAAATTCCTTTAAGGAGGAATGCACTTACTTAACTTTAAGAGAATCTGCACAGCATCACTATCCAGGATGAATGATTAGAAGTAGACCAGAGTAGTTATGACCAGGAGGTTATCTCTGGGAGGTCAGCTCTGTGGGATCAACCTCTCATGACAAACACTGTTTTCATCTTGACCTTCACCAATTACTTTTTCTGCATTTAACCAATAAAGTTTGCAGTAACAAATATTGATAGTTGCAAGGTTACATACCAGCAGTCTTTGGAATTATGAAAGCTAACTTTCAATATTATAGACTAATTAGCTCAGTGCTGTTAAACGATTTGGACAAAACCTAACCTTATGATTTCAAGTAGACAACTTATACAGGTTTAGCTTAAAGTTTATGATAACTGGTATGTAAATACTTAACTTTTTAATCTATTAAAACAAATGCTAATTTTTAATGAAGTGTTTTAAATTCTCAAAAATGTTTCCTTGTAGTTTTTCTCAGGGTTCCTGCTAAACTACTTGTCATCTCTGGTTTTAATTTTAATTTGAACAAAGCTGAATCAAAGACCTGTCGGGGGTTTTGTTGTTGTTGTTTTGATTTTGTTTTGTTTTTTGAGACAGGATCTCGCTCTGTTGCCCAGGCTGGAGGGCAGTGGCGTGATCTCAGCTCACTGCAACCTCCACCTCCCAGACTCAAGCGATTCTTCTGCCTCAGCTTCCTGAGTAGCTGGTATTACAGGCATGCACCATCACGCCCAGTTAATTTTTGTATTTTTAGTAGAGATAGGGTTTCACCCATGTTGGCCAGGCTGGTCTCAAACTCCTGCCCTCAGGTAATCCGCCCACCTTGGCCTCCCAAAGTGCTGAGATTACAGGTGTGAGCCACCGCACCCAACCGACATGTAGGGTTTATAACAATTTATTTCCACCTAAAGAAAGAGTATGTCTATTTAGCTAGATTAAAGTATTACTGTAAAGTCCAGTTAGTGAATTTGCCTACTTTCTTCCAAAGTCATTAAAACAAATTGTCCTCAGCCCTAAGGATTATATCATGTTCTTTCCTCCCTGGCATTTAAATCAGTGTAAAAATGTCCCTTGGAATCATTTCTGTGGGGGACTGTAAAAGCAGTAAAACACATGGCATTTTCACAGGGCTTGTAGTCTGGTTAGAGAAACAAGATTGACACACTTGAAACAGATTATACCAAATGTTTGATTAAGTACAAAATGGGAAGTAAAACTAATAATTGCTGAAGCACCTGCTCTGCATGCTCTATTTTGCACATAGTAGAGGCTTGAAGGATTAGGAAACTTGAGGGAATATATGGAACTAAAACTAGAGTCTGAAGAATAAGTGGAATCTGAACTGACTAGTGAATAAGCGGGAGAATTCTGGGCAAGAGGAAAAAGGCCTGACGCACGCAGTCTGTTGGGGGCATGATGCACCAGGGCACCAGGATTTGTTTTTTTTTTTTTTTTTTTTTTTTGAGACGGAGTCTCGCTCTGTTGCCCAGGCTGGAGTGCTGTGGCCGGATCTCAGCTCACTGCAAGCTCCGCCTCCCGGGTTCCCGCCATTCTCCTGTCTCAGCCTCCCGAGTAGCTGGGACTACAGGCGCCTGCCACCTCGCCCGGCTAGTTTTTTGTATTTTTTAGTAGAGACGGGGTTTCACCGTGTTAGCCAGGGTGGTCTCGATCTCCTGACCTCGTGATCCACCCGTCTCGGCCTCCCAAAGTGCTGGGATTACAGGCTTGAGCCACCGCGCCCGGCCCAGGATTTGTTTTATAACTGGAATTCCCTTATGGTCTATCTGGGCACTTCCTAACTTCCCTGAATCTGATCTTGACACTGACTTGTCCTTGGTTGTACTTTTCTTTCCTTATCCAAGAATCTGCATAAGACCAATGATCTGTTCTAGCCTACCATTCGATCTCTGATGGTGTGGCATTGGGAAAGTCCTGTAGGGGTGCATGCTTAATGATAACCACCTCTTTTTTTTTCATTCTGTGCCCTCTTTTTTTCTAACTTTTATTTTAGATTCTAGGGTACATGTGAAGGTTGTTACATAGGTAAACTCGTATCACGAGGGTTTGTTGTACAGATTATTTCATCACCCAAGTATTGAGCCTAGTACCCAATAGTTGTTTTCCCATTCTTCTCCCTTCTCCAACCCTCTACCCTCAAGTAGACCCCAGTGTCTGCTGTTCCCTCCTTTGTGCCTATGAGTTCTCATCATTTAGCTCCCACTTCTAAGTGAGAATGTGCAGTATTTGGTTTTCTGTTCCTGCACTAGTTTGCTAAGGATAATGGCCTCCAGCTCCATCCATGTTCCTGCAAAAGATATGATCTTGTTCTGTTTTACGGCTGCATAATAGTCCATGGTGTATAGGTACCACATTTTCTTTATCCAATCTGTCACTGATGGGCATTTAGGTTGATTCCATGTCTTTGCTATTGTGAATAGGGCTGCAATGAACATTTATGTGCATGTGTCTTTATGGTAGAATGATTTATATTCCTCTGGGAACATACCCAATAATGGGATTGTTGGGTTTAATGTTAGTTCTACTTTGCTCTTTGAGGAATCACCACACTGCTTTCCCCAATGGTTGAACTAATTTTCACTCCCACTGACGGTGTATAAGTGTTCCTTTTTCTTTGCAACCTCGCCAGCAAATGATAACCATCTTTTATCGAGTACCTTTTAGTAGGTGCTTGCATGAATCAGGAGAGGCTAGGTTATGATGCAGTAACGAACATTCACATGGATGTTTGGATTTCAAATTTCAGTGGATTAAAATGAAGAACTTTTATTTCTTGCTATGCTACATGGCCAGTGTGTGTTGGTAGGGATGAGAGGCAAGGTCTCAGCTTGTTGCTGTCGTTCAGAGACTCAGGCTGGCCCCTGCCTCTACTTACATATACCACTGCCACTCATCAGAAAGGCCCAAATCCTTTCCCCTGACACGTTCTAATTCTCCTTTTTAACTCACTAAGGATTCATCCTCCATGACATTTTCAGAGCCACTAGCGAACTTTTTAGTGTGTTCTGTATCTTATGGAGAAAGAATTTCATGAATTTCTTACCTGTTGCGCTGAGTTTATCAGTGCAAGACAGCCATTTTGGTTTTCACCTGGGAATCCTTTCTGAAGTACTACTGGGCATGCCATGTCTATATTATCAGCTAGCTTTGGGGAGGATAAAACTCCGAGACCTGGGATGGAGGCAGCATGGGGTAGTGGAGCAAGTATGGGACCAGCAGCCTAGAGGCTTGGGCCAAAATCCATTGCTGTCACCTCCTACCTGGGTGACTTTGCCATGTCATTTCACCTCTCTGAACTTCATTTTCTTCAATTATAATATGAAGCAGCTAGTCTTGATTATTGTTAAGGTCTCTTTTAATGCAAAGACCCCCTACCAGTACAATAGGTGCAGCGTAGGCCCAGCTACTTGGGAGGCTGGGGCAGGAGGATCACTTGAGCCCAGGAGTTCAAGTCTAGGCTGGGCAATATAGTGAGACCCTAGTCTTAAAAATTTTTTTTCATTAAAAAACATACAATGATTCCTTACAAGTACAAAGCAAGTACAATTTAAAGCTTGAAATTGTTTGTGTCTTTTAGATTCTGTAACTGCTTTGTTTTTTAAAGTTTTTACTTATGGACGGAAGGTTGTTTTTCTTTAATGAAAGGAATATTAGTCATTTCTCATACAATTAAGAAATATATTCAAGATTTCGTCAGCTTAGATATGCTATGTTGTACAGTTTGTCACCTGTACTCTCATTTTTTCCAGTCTGAAGTGGGGAGAGGGGCCTGGGTCGAGGTAAGTTGCCACTTTGGCAGCTTCGCTTCTAACCTTGGAGATTCTTGCTCCCATTCACCAAAGAATCCTGAGTCCAGAGAGTTCCACAGCAGCAGACCCGATTAGAATTGATTGACTTCCAAAAAAGTCTGCTTCCTTCAGCAATTCTTCATGTCCCTGAAAAAGGCCACTTTGTAATAAAGACTGTGGATTTTTTCCTTCCATTTAGGGTTGAGGTTGAAATACTTTTGGCTCCAGAAGAGTCCAGTCGACTCTGCCTGCCTTGTTCTGCCCTGGTGGTAGCTTCCCAGAGATTCAAAAGAAGCTTTTATGTGGCTTCTCCTAACTTGTCAGCTACTATAACTTATAGTGCATTCAGACAGAAAAATGTTCTATACATATAGAATCATGCAAGGAATGTCCCGGAACCAGAGTATTATCTCTAATTGTCAGGTAGGATTTACTGAGACTACCAAATACTGTATCACTGTCAAAGGGCAAGAGAGTAGCATAGGTCAGTATGAAACATGAATAATATGAAAATGACAAAAGAGTTAATGAATGAATGCTGAGAACTGAGAAATACATACATGTATACATGCACGGTTATGTGCAACCAATGACATATTCAGTGGGATGTGATAGCCTCACGAGGAAACCACTGCTACTCTTCAGCCATGTGGTAAATGGTGTATGGCTTTGCTGTCCCCCATCCCCCAACCCCTGGGGCTGTCCTACTCATGGCAGAGCACTTTATGTCCTGCTTGCTTTTGTCCTGTCTCAGAGGAGAGGATCCAAGCATCATCCAGTGTCTACAACTGGTTTCCAAGAAAGGCTGTGCTTCCCATCGATGTCCTGTGCCACGTGTGGCCTTTGTCTCCTTGTCAGCCTTTGGGGTGGCTGTGGGATGCTGCCGCTCTGTGTTTTGGGTGCTCTCTGTGGCCTCTGGGATGCATTCTTTCTGCCACGATCCCTGTTCCCCTGCACTAGGTGAGGCTGGTGCTGACTAGGTGAGGCATTTTAATTCTTTTCCATGATAAAAATCACGTCTGGTTTAGAGCCTGGAGTGGAAACACTTTCCCCGGTTTGAATGAAGTTGAGACTGATATGGGCTGAGAGCCACCGAAGAGACCGCGGGGAGCCCTGTAGACCCCCTGGGTTGCAGGTTCTCTTGTGGGGAAGATGGAGATTGCTGTGCAGGTGTTGTGGGAAGACCCCCCCCCGAAATGGGTTTATAGGGGTGCAGCAGACCTTCCTCCTGGATACACCAATGTCTCAAGGCTGGTAAATGTTTGGGGGAAGGGTAACTGACTGAAGTAAGTCAATGAACGTAACAGATTGGTATTGATTCAGATGATGTTAAACTTTTAGGATTCCGAGTTTCAGAAAGTCCAGGTAACCTTATGTATTTTGAGTAGGGTGTGTATACATGTGGAGGCAGGGTGTGTGAGAGAGACAGACAGAGACAAGAAGAGGCAGAGAGAGAGATAATCCTTACAAATATGGTTAGTGTTTTTCTAAATTCCCTTTGCTTTCCTAGGCACACTTTGTTTTCTTTTTTTTTTTTTTTAGATAAATGTTCTCCTTCTGTTGCCCAGGCTGGAGTGCAGTGGTGCAACCATAGCTCACTGTAACTGAATTCCTGGGCTCAAGTGATCCTCCCACCTCAGCCTCCCAAGCAGCCGGGACTACAGGCGTGTACCACCACGCTTGGCTAATTTTGTAACTTTTCATAGAGATAAGGGTCTTGCTTTGTTGCCCAGGCTGGTCTTGAACTCCTAGCCTTAGGTGATCCTCCCACCTCAGCCTCCCAAAACTCTAGGATTATAGGCCTGACCGTGCCTGGCCCAAATATTCTTATATAAACTTACTTTCATAAGAAAACTGAAACTCGTCCCTCCTTTCCGGGTTGATGTGCTACCTCAATGAAACCCATAATTTGACATCTGAATCTGTACTATGTATGCAGACACTGTATAGTTTCTACCTCATGAAAACAAGTGAAAACCTTTGCCTTTCACTGGATCCACTCTAGGCATATGGCTTCTCTTTTAACTGCCTATGATAAAAATCCAAAATATATCAAGTTTTATTATCTTAGCCATCCCCTGGTGTGTTTCAGTCTCGCTCACATTTGAACCATTTTGACCTATACAGAAAATGTGGTGAGTTTAAAGATGTCAGTTTAAGAACAAACCCCAACTCAAATTTGTTTAGCCACTCTTTCCAACTTATCAAGTTAACTTAGAGGATAAATCCAGAGCTGAGTGTTTATTCCTTCTTGTCTTTTATTTTTTATTCCTTCCTAAAAGTTATCAGGGCCTGCTTGAATTATAGTGCATTTTTTCTTGTCAGAGCTGATTTGATTTCTGGCTCCCCTGCCTCCCAGCCTACCCTCTGTGTCATGCTGCAGAGGCGGCAGATTGGCGCTCTGGATTTGAATTTCAGCATGCCTGCTGTCTACTGCCAGAGACATTTAGCAGATGGGCTTGCAGAGGGAGAGCTGGGTCTCGACAGGGAGGGGGCCTCAGGGGAAGAGGCTCCTATGGGACGGGCTGGCTCTGCCCGTTCTCACCTTGCCATTTTGACCCTGGCCCACTACTGTGTCTGTCACAAGATTAGCAGAGGCTCAGTTTTTGTTGTTGTTGTTGTCTTTAATATCCAGCGCTTTGCTTATTTTGCATCTGGGTATGGAATTCTTCGAGTTTTCCTCTGAGGGGTTTGCAAAGCTTCTTGAATCTTTTTTTTTTTTTCTTCTTTGAGATAGAGTCTCGCTCTGTCGCCCAGGCTGGAGTGCAGTGGGGCAATCTCGGCTCACTGCAAGCTCCTCCTCCCAGGTTCATGCCATTCTCCTGCCTCAGCCTCCCGAGTAGCTGGGACTACAGGTACCCGCCACCTTGCCCGGCTAGTTTTTTTGTATTTTTAGTAGAGTCAGGGTTTCACTGTGCTAGCCAGGATGGTCTCGATCTCCTGACCTCGTGATCCGCCTGACTCGGCCTCCCAAAGTGCTGGGTTTACAGGTGTAAGCCACTGCGCCCAGCCAGCTTCTTGAATCTTTAGGCTATATTTTCCATCATATATGGGGATCTTTCTGTCATTCTTCTTCTTCTTCTTTTTTTTTTTTTTTTTTTTTTTTGTGAGGCAGGGTCTCACTTTGTTACCCAGGCTGGAATGCAGTGGCACAACATGACTCACTGCAGCCTTGACCTCCCAGTCTCAGGCAATCCTCTCACCTCAGCCACCAGAGTAGCTGAAATTACAGGCATTTACCACCACGCCTAGCTAATTTTTGTATTTTTGTAGAGACAGGGTCTCGCCATGTTGCCCAGGCTGGCCTTGAACTCCTGAACTCAAGTGATCTGCCCGCCTCAGCCTCCCAAAGTGCTGGGATTACAGGTATGTGCCATTGTGCCAGGCCTCATTATTTCTTTAATTTTTTTTTTTTTTTTTCCTGCACTGCATTCTTTCTTCCCCTCCTCTGGAATATGAGTGACATGAATGTTAGAGCTCTTGGTATTGTTGCACAGGTTCCCAAGGCTCTTTCCTCCCGCCCACAATAATTTTTCTCTCTGTTGTTCACATGGATACTTTCTATTGATCTGTCTTCAAGTTCACTGGCTCTTTCTTGTGTCAAATTCATTCTGCTATTGAATTCATCCCCTGAGATTTTATTTCAGTTATTGTATTTTTCTGTTCTGGAATTCCCGTTTGTTCCCTATGCTTCCTGTTTCTTTGCTGAGACTTTCTATCTTGTCCTTGGTTTCAAGCATGTCCACTTCATGGATTATTTTGTAATAGTTGCTCTTAAGTCTTTGCCAAAAATTTCAACACCTGTATCACGCCGACATTGGCATCTGTTAATTGTCTTTTTCCCATGTAAGTTGGGATTTTCCTGATTCTTAATATGCTCAGTAGTTTGGGATCGTATCCTGAAAATTTGAATATTATAAGGCTGAATTTTGTTTAAATACTGGATAATGTCGATATATTTGTTTTAACAGGCAGTTATCTTGGTTGGGTCCAGGCCTCAAGTTCCCACCAACCTCCTGTGGGTTGTAATTTCCATGTCAGCTCTGTTTTCAAAGCCTTTGTAGGGGTTTCACCTGTGTCCTATGTATATCCCACCTAGTAGCCGGTCTGGGGCTTGGGCAGAAGTCTGTCAGTTAGCTCCAGAGGTCCGTCTCTTAGCTCAGCTCTCAAAGTCTTTGCTGTACCAGCCAGGATCAGATCCACACATGTACAGTTCTAGAGTGAGCCCAGGTGCTTTACAAACTCTTTAATGGGGCTGCCTTCCCAAGCTACTCCTTCTCCCCAGTTTCCCCAGTATTATCCAGTTCCCTGAGGTTTTTCAATCTATGGCCAGAAAATCTGAGCTTTTACCCCTGCTTTGCCTATGCTCTGCTGCACACTTCCTGTGCCTGTGCCTGAGTCCAAGGCCAAGCTGCGGGAAGAGAGCGACAGAAATAGTCAATGAGGATTCACCCCACTCTGTGGAGGCCACTGCCCGAGATGGGAGAGGAAATTTCCGTTTTCACAGAGTTCTGGGTGCCTTCAGGCCCCCGCTGTGGCTTCTAGCATCTTAGTGGGATTACTTGGGAGGGAATGCAAGAATGGAGAAAGGAAAAAAAAAGGAGGAAAAGTGGGGATTTCCTCTACTCTCCCTGAGCATCAGGAGACGCCCTGCCTCCTGGAGCCTGAACTGCAGGGCTGCTCCTGGTGCTTCCTGGCTGCGCCAGTGCCCACTACCGGTGCCAGGCAGCCTAGAGTAGAGGCGGGCAGGATACCAGAAGGAAAAGCAATGACGACCTGGCTCCTAGTTTCGAGGTACTTTGAATTCTGGTCTTCTTCTCCAATCTGCCCGCTACTGTTTACTTTTCAGATTCCTCAAATAACCGCTCTGTGCATTCTGTCCAGGTTTTGCTGCTGCATTCCGTGGGAGGCGCGGGGTGGGAGTATGGTTACCCAGAATGGAAACTGAGATCCTTTGTTTTTAAATGAAATTTTTGCATGGGTTACCTGAATTTTAAACATCACTGCACAATGTATAACTGATTCTTGCTCTTTCTGAAGCAGGGCCGGGTCTGAGAAACAGTCCACTTACAGGAGACTGCTGAGGGGAAGGCACGTGAGCTGCACCTGGCACTCCCCCCGCAGCCTTCAGAAGCGCTGGGCACACACTGAGGGCGTTACAGAAACGTAACAGCAGTGCTCACAGCCTCAGCCAGGGCTGGAGTCATGTTCTGTCCAGATACCATTTTGTGCCTCTCCCTCCCCCAACTACTCCCACCCCCACCCCCTCTAAAAAGGAATAAACAATTTCCTTCAGTCATTGTTTCCTGCCCACTAACAGATGCTCTTAATTAGCACAAAATTGCAGCAAAATTGCTAAATAAATCTATTTTACTTGTTTTGGATTTGTTTCTCCCAGAAAGCTTAGGCTTCTCCATCATCAACGCATCAACACACACTCACTTTATTGTTGAGTTGGAGTCAAGGACTCACAACTTAGTTCCTTGTTCGTTTCCACGCACACAACTGTGATGCACAGAATTGATGGTTAGCCATCTTTCCCAGCAGAGAACTGCTGGTTTTGAAACCCTTCAGGAGCTCACTAGGGGTAGGAACATGCATTTGGGAGTATTGAAACTTTATAAAAAATATCCCAAACACTCTATCCGTTATCTATCGTGATAAAGAAACTGATCATTGACATTAGTCATCATATAATTTCATCCTCCAAAGGATTGTAGCCTTGAAACACAGAGGAATGGAGCATTAGAAGCATCCTTGTGGTTTATTTTATACAAAAAATGTAGAAACATGCTTGTAAAACTGATGGTGGCACTATTTTTTGGTGATTTCTGCATGGCTGCCTAAGGTCATTCATGGGTGTGAGGATATGGTCTGTGAAGGAGGAAGCTGCTGTTCCAAATTTTAAAACAAAGAAAGCTTTTGCACAATACCGAATCGATAGCTCTCTTTTCTAGGTCATGAGTGGGCCTGCTTTTTTTCCTGTAAAATTTTTAAATGCTACAAGTTTTGCCTGAGGCTCATGGTCTTGAATTAATATATTTCTATTATGTGCACAAGTGTAAGCTGGTAAGCAAAGAAGTATTTTAAAAGATTGCTTTTTTTTGGCATTATCTTTTAGAAGTAAAATCTTGGAATTCAGTTTCATGGCTTGAGAGAATCATTTTCTTTTTTTCAAGAAACGAAACTTTATGCTGAGATCACAAATGGTAAAAATATCCCAAAGCCTCATGGCTGTGCTTGTTGCAGTCTTTTTGAGTCAAATCCATTATCTCCATGCACTGAGTGACTCAGTGATCACTTTTTACCCTTCGGAAAGTAGAATCTCAGATACCTGCAAAATAGCCACTAAATAACATGAGCTAGTCGTGTATGGAATCTTCTGCTGTCCTTAATCTGAATTTTTGGAATTTTTTTCTAGTAATGAAAACATTTGCCTCTCATTAGAAGAAGCCTGCTCACTTTTCAATGCACATCTTCTGGACAAGGTGCCAGATAAGGCCTTTGCAAAACTGAAAGGAGGCTCCTTCCTTACCTTGGAAATCAGGACCACGCCTGCCCTGAGAAATGCTTATCTGAGGTGGGGCAGGCCTCTTTGTATGAATGCCCTGGTGGTTAGAAATAGAGGGGGTCCCCATTCCTGCAGGAGCTGGGGAACAAAGCTGCTTCTGTGTGGCAACTCATTGTAATACTCCATTTGACATTTCAGCTCAGGCCTGCTGGGGACAAACAGACCAATCCAAAATGATGGTATTTCCAGCCACCTCTGCTTAAACTGCTCCTTTACCTGTCTGAAGAGGAAGTACAGGTGGCAGGCAGGATTGGGAATCCACGTTCCCACCTCCTGGGAGCAATGGGGGTGGCATTGTTATGGCCACTTGATATTTGAAGCATGTGGATGACAGGCATTTAATGTACCCTGGCATTTAGGGAATTGTTTGGAGTAAAATCACATTGATTAAAAAAAGCTTTTAAAAAGGGAAAAATGATTTTTGTCCTTTTCTATTTAACCTGCCATTGATGTTTTAAGGTGCTCAGAGAATTCTCTTTGTGGGAATTTGGGAAGGACAAATGTTGATTTGTACACTAGAGAATTAAGACAATGATAATTGAAAGAGATGATAAAAGCTAGTGGTTTCCATGGGGAAATAATCACAAACTGCTGTCAGACTGATTCCAATAAGAACATTGCTTTATGTGAAATGTTTTTTAAACAGCTCAACCAAAGCATTAAGCCAGAGCACTTCTGAGGGCATCTATTTGCGGTGTTTCTATTATATGCCCATCTGAGACTCCTCAACTTAACATTATTCACTGTTCCAACTGCTGTGCTTAGCTCCTTTGTGGTCAACACTCAGTTGGAAATGACAAATATTAGGTGGCAAGAAGAATACTATTTGAGGACCCTTAAGATAATTCTATAGTTTCACCATATTGATTTACCATATGGATTCTAAATTATTGATCTGTGAAGTTACTTTTGTGTGTTAGCCCAGGTTAAATGCTACTACTGTGTTTAAGGTGTCTCTTTAATAATGCTGGAAAGACCTTTGATGTGCTTTTGGGCTTCTAGCAGTGGAGACTGCCTCCCACGCTCTGCCTTTGTATTTTCAGGCATTTATTTTGGAGTAATACTCAGGCGCTGCGCCTTTTTGTGCTCCCAGTGTTCCCCGTAGAGATCTCTGTGAGAGCCCCTATAACCTTTTTGGCATTTTTTGGTTTACACAGCTGTGGCCTATATTAAATTGTAACACAGAGCCTGGCATGTGGCACAAATGCCCACTGAATGAATGAATGACTCCTTGATCAAGTCTCACTGCCTGTTTCCAAAGAATGCTGGAACAAGAAACCTTCCATTTGCCCCTGCTGGCCCAACCTCCACTCTGCTCCACCCCAGGAGGCTGACGTGCAGGGATCAAGCACAGCTTCACTCTTCCCTGCCTTTCCTTTGAGTTTGGTCAACAGGAGGCAGGAGATTGGTGGGTGGGGCAGACAGTTAGGGTGGAGTATGTAATAGGATTGGCTGTATTCCTCTACTACAGACTTCTCCATCTAGTTCCCTTAGGCTTGTAAGGGCTCTCTGGTAGTACTAGACACAGGTATTGCGTTATTTATTCCTTATTGGTTTCCTTAAGCCCTGCCCGCACCTTTGTAAATAGTCTTTTTGTTAACTTCTCTCAAATTAGCCCATTTGAATGAGCCCACTGGATCCTGCTGGGACCCTGACTGGTTGCCCAAGTCACCCAGATGACAACATTAGTTATAATCTAGACATCATAGGGAATAGGTATAATACCTTTCCTCACTCATCGTAAGCATATGACCAACACTCCTTTAACAAAAGACAGGTCAATGAGAGAAAAGCATAACCAATTTATTTAATCAAAGTTTTACATGACATGGAAGCCTTCAGAAATGAAGACCCAGCGATGCAGGGAAAATGATCTGTTTTAATGCTTAGGTTCCATGAAGATGGACAGCTACATAGAAGTGTGACTGGACAAAAGGGTGTGATCTAATGGTAATAGGCTGAGGGGGGAACCCCAGCAAGGCCTGTCTGGTCAGCTTCCTCTTGGTCTCTCTGTGTAGCATTTCTTCCTCCTGGGTATGGGGCAAGATCCCTCTGGAACAAAGGTATTCGGGGAGAAGGGAGAGAGTGACCTTTGTAGATTTTATGGCTTGCTTTGGGGAAGAGGGTCTCCAGTTTCTCTCACCTGCCTTACAGAAGAGGAATTCTGGTTTCTAGTATCCACTCTGGGGAAGAAAGAGGAGTGAGAGACAGGAGGGCCACAGAAGATCAGAGAGAACTCGCCTTTGAGGCCCATCCAATGTCCTTTTGAGACAGCCAGGTATAAAGGGGACCCCGGAGAAACTCTGACCAGCCTGTGCAATGGGAGGAATGTCCACTGGGCCAGAGCCCCTGGGGAAGTTTGCATCATTTGCAGTGGGGAGGAGCCTGGCCTCTGTTGTTCTGGGGTGGAACCTGAGATTCAATCTGTGAGGCAGGAAGCCAGCTAGCAGAACTTTTGCTTTGCTGAGAGTCCCTGTTTCCCTTTTCTTCCTTTTTGCCCAGTAAATTCCATTTTTCTCACCCTTCAAAGTGTCTGTGAGCCCAATCTCTCATGGTCATGTGACAAAGACCCCATTTTACCTGAGCTAAGGAGAAAGTCTTACAACACTTTAAAGTTCATACCATGCCAAAGCACCAGACTTTGGGGAATCATGTTCTGAGCCCCAACAACATCATAGCCTGCCTCCCTTGCATTATTTCAGTAAACCTCCTCTTCTAGGCCAGCCTACCTCTGAATTAGAATCAGCTGGAGCAGGAGTCAGCAAACTACAGCTTGCAGGCCCAATCCAGCCTGATGCCTGTTTGTGTAAATGGAGCTTTATTGGAAGGCAGCCATAACCATTTGTTTACTTACTATCTATGGCCGCTCTTGAGCTACAGCAGGAGGCAAGGAGTTGCCACAGAAACTGTGTGGCCTGCAAAGTCTAAAACATTGGCTATTTGACCCGTTATAGAAAAGATCTGCCAACTCCTCATTTTGAGGAAAACCATAACATGTGAACTCCATCATTTTCATCCAGGGACTCCTGGGCCAGATGCTGGGGGCCCTTGTGAGTGGTCCATGACAGTGACCTGGGAGGTTTTAAACCCCGGGCCTAGCTGAGTGCTCTTGGGACATCATGTTGCTGTGCTGGCTGCTGCAGTAACCTGGGAAGCACTCAGTCTGTCAATGTGACCAAGCAGGACTGGAAGCATTTGTGTTTAAATGTGTTGATAATTTATGATTTCAGAATCGAATATTTCCTAAAGAGAACGACTCTCCTGAATATTTTAGCATTTTACTATAGAAGTTATTTCGTCTATGTCTGTCTCCCCCACCTGACCACGAGTGCCTCTTGGGAGAGCCTGCACAGGTTGCATGCCCATGCAGCTGGCCCTGCTCTGTGGGCTCCTGAAAAAACAGGCAGCCTGTGGGAAACCAGGGAGGCCTCCTTCACTCTAGAGGGACTGTGTGGTGCTCAGCCCCTACAAGGGTGGTACAGGCTGTGAGGATGTGAGACTGCGGGCTCTACAGGGATCCTTCAGTGGTGTGTGTCTAATAATGCCTAAACTGAATAACCCTTGATCACTCCAAAGAGCTCGCATTGATCTCAGACCCCCATGTGAGAATGGATTCCTCTTCCCCAAACCCAGACTGTCTGCTTCACACAGACTAACCTTGTTCCCCACGACTTCCATGTTTTCTGTGTAACCCCGAGTCACCTAGGCCACCCCATCTAGGGGCAACAAACCACATTTGTACGAAAGCATCTCATGGCTGGCCTGTCTAGATGTTTCTTTTTTGGGTGCAGACAGTTCCTACCACAGTACCTGACTGGAGAACACTGTGTATATGTGTATTTACCAGTGCCTGGCACAGAGTGGCTAAAGCTCAATAAATATTGTTTGACCAAATGGTAATCAACATCAAATTCAGAGAAGGAGAAAAGAAATAAGGGTGTGGGAGGCATTAACTGGGAAGATGTATGATGAACGTTCTCCAGCTTTCTTACTAGAGTCTCTGCCTGCTCAGCCTGTACAGAACAAGAAGAGCTGTTAAGAGAAGGCTGTTCTTCCAGAAGGTGCCCCTCAGGGGAGACTGGCGACATGATTCGTGGGCCTAGTATAAAATGAAATGCAGGGCCTCTTGTTCAAAAATTATTAAGAATTTTGACTGACTCTAGGCACGCTGCCTGTGAGTTAGCCCTGCTCTGCAAGGAGCAGTAATAAAAAAATAATAAAATTACTAAGAATTTCGAGACAGCATCAGCAGAGCATTAAACTGAGCATGGCCTCCTAAGACTGCACATATCTTGCTCCCAGAACCCTCCCCTGCCTACTCCCTCACCGTAAAAAGGGGTTTAGGGGGCTGGGCATGGTGGCTCACGCCTGTAATCCCAGCACTTTGGGAGGCCGAAGCAGGTGGATCACGAGGTCAGGAGATCGAGACCATCCTGGCTGACATGGTGAAACCCTGTCTCTACTAAAAATATAAAAAATTATGGTGGTGGGCACCTGTAGTCCCAGCTACTCGGGAGCCTGAGGCAGGAGAATGGCGTGAACCCAGGGGGCGGAGCTTGCAGTGAGCTGAGATCTGGCCACTGCACTCCAGCCTGGGTGACAGAGCGAGACTCCGTCTCAAAAAAAAGGGTTTAGGGGCCCATTCTCACTACACTGCAGGAACGCTATGCTATGACACCCAAAGCCTTTCCTGGCGCTAGACATTGACCCCACCAGCTCCTGGAGCTCTCCCTTTCCCCAGCCCTTCCCCAGCATGCACGAGCCCTCCCCACCCCTGGGAATTGCAGCGAACCTCCTGGACATCTCCTGGTGCTGACAAATGTAGGTAGGGAGTTCTGAGCTCTAATAAGGATTTCCTGACTAGTGCCCCCCTTTTTACTGGAGGGGCTCCCATTTTTGCTTCCTCCAGACCACTGCATTCCCCCAACCCTTCATCCACCCATCCTTGCTGCAAAAGGGGGCTGAGCAGGTCATCCTTAACCACTCTGTTCATGGGAGCACCTCGAAACCTCTGCTAACAGGTGGTGGCTGCCTCACAGTGCTAGAAAGCCACCCTCCCCAGCCCTGGTGTTGACAGTTCTGGGGTCCTCGCTCTGCCTGTGCAGGGTCCCAGCAGCCAAGGGCCGTGGTCCCATCTTCCTGCACTGAGGAAGATAAACAAATGCCCAGAACAAAGACGAGTCTGCAGCATTATGGTGCTTTGTTTAGAGAG
Organism: Papio anubis; assembly: GCF_008728515.1. Classification (NCBI taxonomy): domain Eukaryota; kingdom Metazoa; phylum Chordata; class Mammalia; order Primates; family Cercopithecidae; genus Papio; species Papio anubis. The sequence continues at coordinate 152,833,562 of NC_044981.1, forward strand.
GCACATATTTTTGAAGCTTTAAGCTTTGGGAGACTGTCATTGATAAGGGAGTTTCTCTTCCTAGTGGAGCACAGCCTCAAATAAAATAAACTGCAGCTAAGGGAGAGCCCAATGGGGTCAAATGGAGTTTGCCTTTGATCATAAATGCAGAGTCAGACAGTCCCCGGGGCCTTTGCATTCTCCTGCTTAACCTGGGAGCTGGGCTGTCGCAGGCCTCATTTGTCTCCCTGTGACTGATGTGGCCTTAATGACAGCAGCTCCCAAAGAGCCCCCTGCTGCCTGTATGCACATGTGTGTGTTTTGCCGACAGCTAAAGCAGCCTTGCTTCCTCTCTGATACTGTGTCCTTCTCCTCCCACCCAGTTCCTACTTCCTTACACACAACCTATATTTTCTGTCTCTTGCAGGGTCCGCGGTGGCATATAGATCTCCAGCCTTGGGCAGGCCCTGCTCAGTCCCTGGATGAAGAAGCCTGGAGATTCCTGAGATATATCAGCACCGCCCAGGTTGTGTTTCAGACTCAAACGAGTTAGAGAAGAATGCAAAAGATCCTGATTGCCTCTTTCAAAAGAAGGAGGTGGGGAGGTTCTCAGCAACTCCTGTTGAGGACTTGATGGGGAAGTGTGTTCAGAGGCGTTGTTGCTTAAACTCATCCACTCACTTGGAGGCAGATAAGATGCGTTCCATTTGCTAGGGCATGTTCCTTCCTCCAAGAGTGTCACCAACCTGAAATGTTTAAATGATTCATCCCAAAGTGTTTTAAAGATCCACTTTAGAAAATTGCTTTGGAAAACCATTTGAAATGACAGATTGGTCCCCGTGAGTAGGCAGTCGAGTATGTCACAAAACAAAACCGTCATCTAGAGGTTCAAGCACCATTTTGTATTTGGAGGAACTTGCCTTTCCACTCTTCTGCCGCAGATGCTTGGCAGCCAGGGACGTGCTAGGCAAGAGAGCAGAGGAGGCTTTGCAGGCAGTGTGCTGAGGAGTTAATGAATCCAAAGGCCCTCTATCTCAGAGCACTTTAAATCATTACTGAGCACAGGCCTTTATTAGTGACTTAACACATTGTGGCAGCTCCTGCCCAGGTCCAGGCTGAGCCAGTGCCCCGAGCAGGCAAAGAGACTGTCCATTAAGGAGAGTCTATGGCTCTTGACATGTTAATCAAGAGGTTCCGTTCTCAAGTTGCCTGATCCCAGGGGGAAAGAGAGACAGAAAAGGAAATCAAGGCCCAAGGGAAATTTAGCCCTCAACTGAGAGGTGCTAGCAAATTAGGAGCTCAGACTGCCTGGGAGCTGCAGAGCTGCTCACTCAGGAAGCTGCACAGTGGAGCTGGTGCTGTACGCCGGATCCTGGATTTTTAAAATCTCCCTCAAGCCCACTCTTGACATCCGTGTTCTCCTGCCCAGCCTCTCTGGCAGCAAAGCACTTTTCTTCCATAGGAAAGAATATATTTCTAGATCTTTAGGAGGTTAGTTAGTTTAAGGGTAACAGAAAGTCTCATTTCTCATATAAAGCAATGAGACAAACATAGGAATTTTAGTATTTATCACCCAGACATGGACATAAAAGCTGGTTGAATTAATCATGAGTGATGGGATGTTGAATTCGTCCCTGTGCTTCTCATGATTTTATCTTATTTTGCTGCTGCAAATTAATTTGATGGACTTAGGCAGACTTAATTAAAATACTGAAATTTTAGTTTTGTAGTTTGATTTTACGTGAATGATAAGAATCTGGACCTCTTAACTGTGATTTTCAAAAGCCCTTAAAGGCTCCAGAAGAAAATAAGAGGTGTTAATTTTATGAATTGAATTTGAGAACTATGGACTTCACTCACCAAAATAAATTTACATAACACAAGCTACCAAATTCCATTCTATATGTATTTCATGTTAATGTTCCATAACTTATAAAAGGCCTGTTTGCTTAGAAGAAGCTATTGAGGCATGAAATGGTCATTTTTAGATCCCTCTTGGATTTTTCCCAGAAACTACGGACTGAGAGGAGAAAAAATCTTTTTTTTTTCTTTCTTTTTCTTTCTTTTTTTTTTTTTTTTTTAAAGACAGAGTCTTCCTCTGTCGCCCAGGCTGGAGTTCAGTGGCACAGTCTCAGCTCACTGCAACCTCTGCCTCCCAGGTTCAAGTGATTCTCCTGCCTCAGCCTCCCAAGTAGCTGGGATTACAGGAACCTGTCACCACGCCTGACTAATTTTTGTATTTTTAGTAGAGACAGAATTTCGCCATGTTGGCCAGGCTGGTTTTGAACTCCTGACCTCAGGAGATCCACCCACCCCAGCCTCCCAAGGTGCTGTGATTACAGATGTGAGCCACTGTGCGTGGACACACTTTTTTTTTTTAAAGGCATCCTTCATAGTCTGATCTTATAAACCTGGGTACTTTACTTTGCTTCTCTGGCTCTCCTTGTTCTGATCCTGAAATGGAAGAGATTGTATCAAAATTATTTCTAAGGTCCCTCCCAGTTCTGTGAGCTTGTACTGTGCACAGAGTAGTATAGAATGGTTATTAACCAGGTATTTTTGAGTGCCTACAAGGTGCCAGGAATTGTTCTGGGCCCTGAGGTTATAGTCTCTGCCCTTAAGGATCTAACCAACTCGTTGTGAAGGTGGATAACTGGATGTATAATTATTATTCAGCTTGATGAGCAATAATAGAGAATTTGTTGTTGAAGCTCACCAGAAGGATTTTTGTCCTCCAGAAGAATGATGTAAAGTTCCCGACCTCACAATGGTTTTTAATGGGGGGCCATTTTAGCCAGATGAGGTTCTGTGCTTTGATGTACTTCCGGGTTACTAGAAGACCAGAGATGGGAGTCACCAGAGATGACACTAAATGGTTCTTAATCAGAATCCTTTACTAACCAATGCTCCCTATCCCTCTGTATGTAATGCAAAGCTTTATGGTTGCTTTTGTGGCTTATGCCTCATTTAGAACGCATCTTGACAATGAAAGCCTACAAAACTAGCAGAATATTACAGTCACTGTTACCTAAAAACTTCAGTTAGCAGAAGTGAGTCATCATGGGCAAGGAAAAAAAAAAAGCTCTGAAGGTACTAATGTGAATTCCACCCCCATCCTCTTATGCTGCTTTTTTAACATTAAGAAATATGCTTCCCTCAAATCTGTGCTCAAGCTTGTACAGCAAGGCCGGCATTTGGTATGTGCATCGTTGATGTATCCATTCCTCAATCCAGAGGGTATTTGTTGAACACCTGCTTTATGGCTGGCACTGTGCTGGGCCTTGGGATATTAAGCCACAATCAAACACCCCCCAACACTGGTAAATAGTTAGGGTGCAAGAGAGTTGTGTGTTCTCTAACAGGGGGCAGACAGATGAGTGGGGAAAGCTTCCTAGGCCGGGGGAGCCCGGGAGCAGAGGCATAGGGCTTAGGACAGCATGGCATGAGACAGCAATAGGCGTGGCACCTCTAGACTTGTGCATTGTGGTCCTGGAGGCATGGTTGGGGCCATGCATTTTTAAATGAAATTCCGGAGGATATGGTGTTTGCGTAGAGTATGCAGAACATCAAGCTCAGTTTAATTAGGTACTATTTGTTTTTGTTTTTGTTTTCAATATGAAAGACCGTGATACATGGCAGAGTTCTGCAGTCCACGGTACACTGTCTGCTGCTAACAAGAAATAGTTAAATCATAAATACAGTGCTCTGTTCTAAGGGAAGTCTCCAGATTCAGCTTTTCATGGCATCCCCCAAACCATATGCCTCCAGGAAGCATGCCTTGCAGTATAAAATTAATCTAAGCAACAGTGGCTGTTTTTAAAAAGAAAAAATAAAATATGGTTTAAAGCCTGTTTTCCTGTCTATCGTCTATCTATCTATCTACCTACCTACCTACCTACCTTTCTATCCACCTATCCATCTATCCATCCATCTCTACCTCTTTACCTAGTTGTCTGCCCATCTATCAATTTGTAAGAATAACCTAAGAATAAGAACCCATGCTCTGGATATTCAGAATATAACTTTACAACAATACAATAGTATCTGTTGTATTTACTGCTACACACACACACACACACACACACACACACACACACACCCCGAGATGAAAACAATAAGCACAAAATTCTGCCCGTGAGCCTTTCAAAAATAATGGTACTATATAACCACACAGCATGGAGTTGATCGTTCTGTAAACATGCAGAAGATCATCGAAGTGATTCTCAAGTTCCAAAATTTTAAGGGTTTCCTTTGCCAGATTCTACTTATGGGTTGGCAGAAATACCAGTCAAGCTTTTGGGATACAAAATGAAATGAAAATAAATTAGATCCCTTTAAGTTAAATAATTAAAAAACATTTCACAAAATATTTTTTCCTAGAGTCTGTTTTCCTTTGTCTAGGCCTAATTTGCTTTATTTGGCTAAAATTACAAGGGGAATCAGAGAGACAGAGAACATAATTAGTTGAGCTGGAAGTTAGCTAGAAGTTACTGCCCTCACTTATTTTGCTTACAAGAGAGTTTATTGAAGCCCTGGCCATAAATCCTAACTAGAAAGGGTGAAAAATCAATACTTAATTAATTTTTAGGAGCAGAAGTTTATGGAGGATTTTCAGTTGTTTACAAAAGCTAATGTCTGTTAATGAGATGGTTAATAAATGGTTAAAATTGAATAATTCTTGTGTTTTATTTCTTTTCTTTCTTTCTTTCTTTTTTTTTTTTTTTTTTTTTTTTGAGGTGGAGTCTTGCTCTGTTGCCTAGGCTGAAGTGCACTGGCACAATCTCAGCTCACTGCAACCTCTGCCTCCCGGTTCAAGCAATTCTGCTGCCTCAGCCTCCCGAGTAGCTGGGATTACAGGTGCACACCAGTATGTCTGGTTAACTTTTGTATTTTTTTTAGTAAAGATAGGGTTTCACCATGCTGGCCAGGCTGGTCTCAAACTCCTGACCTTGTGATCCATCCGCCTCAGCCTCCCAAAGTACTGGGAATACAGGTGTGAGCCACCGCTCCTGGCCCTTGTGTTTTATTTCTGAGCTAAGAAAGGAAGAGGGGATGTTATCAGGGGGAGTGAATGAAAAAGAATGTCTCGTCAATGGAGATATATCTGTCCAAGATGAAATCTGTAGAAGAAGAAGAAATGCTTAAAGTAGACAAAGTGTCATCTTTAATAAAATAAAACCCTAGTTCCCGACTTTAGCAAAGGAGGAGCAGCTGGATCTGAAAGCTCTGACTCTGGATCTTCCATGCCTACCTGACTTTTGGAGGCCTCTGGCTAACTGTCAGTGCCAACCCCTTCAGTCCGTTGTTAGGGGTGGGGGTCAGAGGGGCTGCTGTTTTCAGTTTAAAGTTCTGGCCCAAGTGTAGCCTCTTTGAATTTGTTAAGGCAGAGATGCGACTGGCTGGAAACTTTCACTGGGGCTTTACAAAAGGCCTCCAGTAAACTCAAAAGGTCATCTACATAAAAATCTCCCAGGGGGAGCTTATTAAAATGCATGTTCTCAGGTATCAACCTCAAAGATTGTGAGTTTGTAGATCTGGAGGGAGGCACAGGAATCTGCATTTTAAGTACCTCCCCGGTGATTCTGATGTAGGCGGACCGCACATTGAGAAACACTGTGGGAAAGGTCAGAGCTAGGTTTGGATGGCATTAGGAGGGAACGAGAAGCAAGGACCTACAAACATCACATTTTCATCTGTCATTATGGAGACATGTACACAAAGAACAATAGCAAATGGGGATCATCATGCCACTCTAATAAAAATATCCCAGGAGACTTCCCTCAAGCAGATGGCTCAGGCTTATAAGGTCCAGGCATGCTTTGGGGGCACACACAGCTGCCCTGGACTAACTAGTTTCCCACTGGAGGTGGGGCTCAGGAAGGCACCCATGTTTAAGGCACAGTAATCTGCCCACTAGCAGAACAGGGTCCAATGAACACACTGAGTTCTGACTAACTAGATTAGCAACTTCTCTTCCCTTAGGTGAGTGGGTGGGGAATAGAAGGTGGGCAGGCAGAGACATAATTTCCATTTATCTGTGGGAGAATAGTAGGAGATGAATTATCAAATTAACATGTTGACGCACCCAGTTAATAAATGTATTCTGTAGCTGTTGCTTGAGAAAAGATTCAATTCCATTTTCTCCAATTATTTTGTCCTTTAAACAGTTGTTGAAGATTGAGAAGTAGAAAAATACTGGATTCAGGGAAAAGATATATAGGGGTTTCACTTTTTCAGCTTTCCTCTGAAATGTCCAAATCCTAGCAGAAGACACATTCACTGATAAATGGTGCAGGATGATTTTGCCAGGCTGGCCAGAGGGGATAGCAAGAGTAATTCAGATGCCGTGTTAGTTGAATAGGCTCCACCTAATATGCTCTTCTTAGATTAAAATTTTGGAAAATCAGTTAAAGGATTGGCCAAATCTAGAATATCTTTTTTCTTTTTTCTTTTTTTTTTTTTTAAGACAGGATCTGGTCTCGCTCTGTTGCCCAGGCTGGAGTGCAGAGGCACAATCATGGCTCACTGCAGCCTCAACCTCCCAGGCTCAATTAATCAACTCCTGTGAATAGCTGGGACTACAGGCGCATGCCACCATGCTCGGTTAATATTTGTATTTTTTGTGGAGATGAAGTTTTGTCATGTTTCCCAGACTGGTCTTGAGCTCCTGGGTTCAAGCGATCCTCCTGCCTCGGCCTCCCAAACTGTTGGGATTATAGGCATGAGCCACTGTTCCTGGCCCTAGAATATCTTCTTAGGAAGAAAATTGCTTGCTGTTAATGTTTTCCAATGGATGAAAGCAACGAATCTCAAAACATTCTTTGCATCTGGAGCGGTCTCTGGTCTATGCTGTGACAGCAAAAGCTACTGCATTCATGAAGCATCATGATGACTATGAGAGTTTTAAGGGATTGGGGGAAAATACTGTTGCTCAGTAAGGTAAATATCTTGGCCACAGAACTTGTTTTCCTTATTTTCTTTGGTTTCAGCAGCCTCAGCTGTGCGAAATGTACTAGCCTCAAACACAAGTCAGAATCCCTTATGAAGTATATTTGCTTTGTGTGCAGTTGAAGTTAGAGACTTGCTTCTGCTTGACTTACACACACGTTCCCTTTGGTTTTCTTATCTAATTTTGATGGATGAGTTAAGAAAAGTGCTTCTGTTAGCTCCGGAAGAGCCTCCTGCCTGGGGCTGTTGCCCTTCTCCCCCAGGAGGAAGTGCATTCGAGCAGTGTATCACAAAGAACACTGCCTTATCAGCAGGGACTGCCTGTTAACTTCACTTGACCCATGGTCAGCTGTTTACCTTGGATAACACCTGCCACCTTTCTGGACCTTAGTGGCCCCACCTTATCTGCCTGAAATAAGGGATAACTAATCTTGGGAGTATGCGTCTGAGATCTATGCCCATGATTGTGCCTCACATCTTATAGTAGGCCCTCTGTGGGTAACGAAGACGTGTGTGCATGGTGAGCACTGTTCTCTGTGTCTGGTTGCATGGTGAGCACTGTTCTCTGTATCTGGAATGCCCTTCTTGGTCCAAGTCTCCCGGTTCATCCTCCAGGACTAGCACCCCTCTACAAAGCCTTCCTGACACCACCGCTCCTCCCACATTTTGCTCTTGATTTGTTCTGCCCTGCACACCCTGTGCACATGGCTACAGCAGCTCTTAAATTCTTGCCAAACCTGCATATATTCTCCATGAGATTACTTATTATCTGGTCATTGAAATTCCTCCAAACACTTTATAGCAGTCTTGTGGTTCCCTGGGGAGGGGAGTAGTTAGCATTGGAGGAGGATATAACTTTCCTATTATGGTTTTCAGGGATGGGGAAGCAATAAGTCCCTACCTGCTATTTATCATCCAACATTTCAAATTATTCACATTGATTTCCAATCTTTACAGATTGCATGCAATCACATGAATACAGACAGCCTGGCTACTGACTCTAGTCCTACACACAAGCCCTGGTCAGTGTGTCTTGACGACAGGTTCAATTTAGCTCATCAAATCCGCAACAAGCAGTGCCGCCTCTACTCCTTAGGGTGAGTACGTTTTTTACAGCAGAAGAAAACACAAACACTGCCTCAGGCAGCTCAGACCTTTTCAGCAACACAAAGTTGGAAAATGGTTGCAGTGTATAACAGGTGCCATGCTTTGCTTCCTGTCATTATTTCAGACAGATCTGTCTGTTGTGTAACTGAAGGCATGTACAGATCACTGAGATCTCCTTGGTCAGAGGCACTTTCCCTCCCATTCTGCTGGTAACAAGTTGGAAGCCCCCATTCTCAGCATGTGGATGATCCTCTGGGTGAAACCAGTGATTTCCAGCTAGACTAAGAGGATCCTTAGTATAAGGAGAGAAGAATATTACTGTGTGCCGAAAAAAAAAAAAAAAAAAAGAGAGTATGTTAGATTTTTTTTTTTTCCTTGAAAGGGGATCTCACTCCGTCACCCAGGCTGGAGTGCAGTGGCAAAATCACGGCTCACTGCAACCCCTGCCTCCAAGGCTCAAGTCATCCTCCCACTGTAGTCTCCCAAGTAGCTGGGACCACAGGCACACACCCACCACACCTGGCTAATTTTTTGTATTTTTGGTAGAGACAGGGTTTTGCCATGCTGCCCAGGTTGGTCTTGAACTCCTGAGCTCAAGCGATCCACCTGCCTCGGCCTCCCAAAGTGCTGGGATTACAGGTGTGAGCTGCTGCACCTGGCCATATGTTAGAAATTTTATGCACAGTTATGATGTATAAACCAATACCAATAATGGCTATTGTTAGATTTGTATGTTTTATACCAATGATAAATCTGTATCTAGTTATATTTTTAAAAGGAACAAAAGGGAACTCTTATAAAAAACTATGTCATTTTGTCAAAACTGAGAAAAATTTATATCCAGTTATTCAGGTTGAAAATGACCTAGATGTACAAATGGATTAAGTGAGCTTTTTTGTAAAAGGATGGCTACAAAGTAATGGGACTATTTCACCAAATATACCAGTACTTACATAAAAACAGTTCCGAACTTACAAATGATATATGGCTCAAGAAAAAGAAGACAGGAGGAAATTATTTTTGTCGGGAACATTCTGTTCCATAGACTCTTTGTAAGGGCAATGTAGATTCTTAGGCTAGACCACTGAAGTCTTTAAGTCTTTTATAAACAGCACTGGGGACCCTAATGTGACATTGATTGTCTCCATGTCACATGCTTCCTCCTCACCTGTAGGTTTCATCACTTCTAGAGTCTACATTCAGGCCCAGGTACGACAACCACGAGCTAGAATCCTGGGTGGTCAGGGTTAGGGGCAGACATCTGGGCGATGTGGAGACCTACCCAAAGATTCCAATGTAGAGAGAATCATCATCACTGTCAAACTATAACAAACAAGAATTACCAGTCATTGTGGATTTTATTCTTTAAAAAACAAAATAAGAGTTTAAAGACAGGGAAACATTCTCATATGGGTTAAATGAAGAGCAATGGTGTATATCGGTGGAGCTTGGCACATACTAGGCACACAATACGTACTTGCCATGTAGAAGATCGCTGGAGAGGAGAGACTAGAAAGGAAAGCTGGTTATGCTGTGATGGAAGTGTGGAGGCTGTGGATTGGAAGATGAGATACTCAGCCAGTTGATGAGCAGAGCTCTCTTTCTGGAAGCCCACCAGCCCACCTTCAAGATTGGAGGGAGGATGGGAAGTTGTGACAGCAGAATTTATTTTATGTCACATTAAAAATGTCTGAAAGTGGGTCATAAAAAGTGGCATAGTACCACATGCAAGTTGCTCCTGTTTTCTTGCTCCAAATTGCCTCTGTATTTTACTTAATATTTTACGCCCCGGGATAATTTCATTTAAAGGGATAACTGAGTAAAATAAAACTTAGAAAGGAGTTTTTGGGGAAAGTTTCTAAATTCCTTTTTGCTTTCCTTATACTTCAGAGCTGTTGGATAAGATAGCTCTGCAGGAAGAGTTCAGATTATTACATGTAAAAAGGTAGTTTCCTATTTTAAAATATTTTTATTGACACACAATATTTGTACAAATTAATGGGGTACATGTGATATTTTGTTACAGGCATAGCATGCGTAGTAATCAAGTCAGGGCCTTTAGAGTATCCATCACCTCGAGCATTGATCATGTCTATGTTTTGGGAGCATTTCCAGTCCTCTCTTCTAGCTATTTTGAAATATAAAATGTATGGTTGTTAACTGTAGTCACCCTACTCTGCTTTCAAATATTGGAACTTATTCCTTCTGAGGGAGGAAAATAGGCTCTGGAGGCAGGGAACATAAGGCCAATTCACACTTCAGCTATGACAGGGCATTTCCTCTCCGTAGGGCATATGCCTAGTAAATGACTTTGTAACTTTACTTCGTCCTCTTCATTTACATAGGGTGTACACAAGTAACCAATGTAAACCTCTAGAGGGTATTTAAACCCTCAAAAATTCTGCAGCAGGGCCCTTGAACCCCTATACTCCGGCCTGTTCCCACACTGTGGAGTGTACTTTCATTTTCAATAAATCTCTGCTTTTGTTGCTTCATTCTTTCCTTGCTTTGTTTGTGCATTTTGTCCAATTCTTTGTTAAAGGTGCCAAGAACCTGGACGCCCCTGCACTGGTAACACTTTTATCTAACTGTATGTTTGTACCCGTTAAACAACCTCTCTTCACTTCCCCTCAGACACCCTTCCCAGCCTCTGATAACCATCATTCTACTCTCTCTACCTCCATGAGGTCAACTTTTTAGCTCCAGCATATGAGTGAGAAGATGCAATATTTGTCTTTCTGCGTCTGACTTGTTTCATTTAACATGCTGACCTCCAGTTCCAAACATGTTGCTGCAAATGACAGGATTTTATTCTTTTTTTTAATGGCCAAATAGTATTCCATTGTGTATACACGCCACATTTTCTTTATCTATTTATCACTAATGGACACTTAGCTTGACTCCATATCTTTGTTATTGTGAATAGTGCTGCAATAAACATGGGGGTGCAGGCATCCCTTTGATATACTGCTTTCCCTTCCTTTGGATATATACCCAGAAGTAAGATTGCTGGATTGTATGGTAGTCCTATTTTCAGTCTTTTGAAAAATCTCCATACTGTCTTCCATAATGGCTATACTGATTTACATCCCCATAATCAGTGTGTAAAAGTTCCCTTTTCTCCAAATTCCTTGCCAGCATCTGTTATTTTTTGTCTTTTTAATAATAGCCATTCTAACTGCGATAAGATAATATCTCATTTTGGTTTTGATGTACATTTTCCTGATGATTAGTGAGGCTGAGCAGTTTTTCACATATTTATTCAAAAGAAAAATAGACAAATGGGACTGTATGAAACCAAAAAGCTTCTGCACAGCAAAAGAAACTATCAACAGAGTGAAGAGACAACCTGTTCAATGGGAGAAAATATTTGCAAACTATTTATCCATCAAGTGACTAATATCCAGAATATACAAGGAACTCAAACAACTCAATTGCAAAACAAACAAACAAAAAAATTCTATGAAAAAGTGGGCAAAGGACATGAACAGACATCTCTCAAAAGAAGTTTCTTATTTTCATTTAAATATTTACCATTGAAAATTAACTTTGGGGCCGGGCGCAGTGGCTCATGCCTGTAATCCCAGCAGTTTTTGAGGCTGAGGCAGGTAGATCACTGGAGGTCAGGAGTTCGAGACCAGCCTGGCCAACATGGTGAAACCCCGTTTCTACTAAAAATACAAAAATTAGCCTGGTATGGTGGTGCACGTCTCTTGTCCCAGCTACTCAGGATGTTGAGGCTGGAGAATCACTTGAACCCAGGAGGCAGAGGTTGCAGTGAGCCGAGATTGTGCCCTACTGCACTCCAGCCTGGGTGACAGAGCAAGACTCCGTCTAAAAAAAAAAAAAAGAAAAAAGAAAAGAAAATCAACTGTGTAAAGAGCATCTGAATTCCACTGGGAAAAGAAATGAATAGATAACAATGGCCAATATTTTCCTAAAAACATGAAAGCACTTACTTAATTGAAAACTGAAACTAAAGAAAATATTTCTGATGCCTAAAAAAAGATGCTTTGGGTTGTGAGTAATTATGTTGATTGCACTTACTAAGGCTCCAGGACGCAGACAAGTATGCCCCTGTTCAGGTTGAATTGCTTGCCTGGGGCACAAGTAGATAACTGGCTGACAATACCTCAACTGATACTGAGGGAAGAGTGAGACCCAGACCAGAATTGGTGGTCCTGAAATTAGGAGTAAGAACAGGGAAGGTGACCCCGGGTTCCCAGCACCAGGGAGTGTCAGAACAGTTTTGAGCTAGGTAGGGAGGGCAGGTGGTAAGTGAATTGTGTGGCCCTCTATATAGGCAGGACGTGCTCCTAGTCCCAGGGCCGCAGCAGCAACAAGACCGTGCCACTGCTATAGCCAGTAATTCCCAGGCAAACCGAAGACAATGGATGCAGCTGCAGCTGGGAGTAACTTCCTGGCAGGAGGGCAAGGAGGGCTCCAAGGACACAGGGAGTCAGAAGACAGAGGCTGATGGCCCCACCTTCTAATCTGTCTCATCTCCTTTCCTCCACCCCAAAGAACTGAAGCAGATATCACCTCCATCTTCTCTTTGATGGCTGAAGTTTATTTACTAGGAGTCAAAGCTTTTTATTCCACAGTTAGTGGAAAAGGCATTTGTCTGTGAGCGTGCACTCTATGTCATGTTCAGTTGAAAATGAAAATTAGATCCTTTTCAGTTTTGAAATGAGGTAGACTAGACCAATTAAGATAGGGGAAGACACTGAAAAGAGAGGTACATATTATGGAGAAAGGGATAGAGAAGAGAAAAAAGGAGAGCCTGTGGGTTTGGATGACAATATCATCTACATAATGACTTTAGACAGGGCCTGGCCTGCAAGTCTTCTTGTGTCTGGAGTGGGGAAGGGTGATGGTGGGGCAGTGGAGGGGAGGGTGGGGATGAGAGTGGTAGATAAAGTGAAAGGGGAAAATCACCTTTTCTCCTTTTTATGTCAAAGATTGTATTTTAGGTGTAGGCATGGGCATGAGAGGAAAGATTTGAAAAGGGCTAATACATAGATACATATTTTTTGTCTCTTTTAGTTCTGTTGTAGGTTGTGCTTTTTAGTTTCAAGACATAAATTCTCTCAGTCTAAGATAGTAGATGATTTCATAAGTGACACATAGTTAGATAGCAAGAGCCCATATTTTATACAGGAAATCTGGGACCTTTGGTTACCATGAGCATTTCCAGAAGAATGAAAGAGCCAAATATTTTCATCTTATAATAGTTTAACACAGCAAGAAGAGTGTTCGTCTAGTGTATGTGAAAACCATGGACCTCAAGCTTCCTTTTTGGGCATTTTTCCCCCTATTACCCTTTCCATGAAAATTTAAAACCATAGATATACTGTACATCTATTTATGTAATATGTACATATCTGTGCTTTATAAATAAAAAGAGGAAGGGTTTGTTTTTGTTCTGCCCCTAAGAATACATTTTACCCTTTGGGAGTGATTTCGTCTGATAAGGTTTGTCTGTGTCCCCACCCAAATCTCATCTTGTAGCTCCCATAATTCCCACAGGTTGTGGGAGGGACCTGGTGGGAGATAATTGAATCATGGGGACAGGTCTTTCCCATGCTGTTCTCATGACAGTGAATAAGATATCTGATGGTTTTAAATACAGGAGTTTCCCTGCACAACCTTTTTTTGCCTGCTGCCATCCATATAAGACATGACTTGCTCCTCCTTGCCTTCTGCCACGATTCTGAGGCCTCCTCAGACACGTGCAACTGTGATACGATTAAACCTCTTTCTTTTGCAAATTGTCCAGTCTTGGGTATGTCTTTATCAGCAGTGTGAAAATGAACTAATACATCGTCCCTTTTGAGGATATGTTTTAGATAAAATGTGGCATTTCGTGTAAGGTTATTTAGTAAAAATAAACAATTATAAAGTGTTTTTACCCAGTACTGTGTCATTTATGCTTTAGGAAGCCTATTTCTCCCCCTCTGATAGTTGGCAGCTTGAAGATCTAGATAGATATTTGGCCAGATTCTGTGGTTCCTGCTAGGATGAAGAATGGAGGACTGAAACTCCTAGGGAAAACATTAATTATCTTACCTCTTTTAACCCTCTGCCTTCAACGGGAAGGTTAAAAACTTTCCCTGTCTTTGCTCTGAGTTCATTTTATTTGTTCTTTTTACCTTTTAAAAAATGCTTGTTAAAATATATTTCACATGCCATACAATTCATCCATTTAAAATATACAATTCCATGGCTCTTTTAGTCACTATAGTCAATTTTAGAACATTTTCATTACCCCGAAAAGGAAGCCTCTGTACCCAGTAGCAGTCACTCTCAACTTCCCTCCAACCCTCTTCTCTCCATCCCCAGTCCCCCATCCTTAGGCAATCACTATTCTACTTTCTGTTTGTGTAGATTCACCCATTCTGGACATTTCACATAAATAAAAGTGTATAATATGTGACGTTTTGTGACTGGTTTCTTTCACTTAGCATAATATTTTCAAGGTTCAGCCACATTGCAGCATGTATCAGTACTTCATCCCTTTTTATGGCTGAGTAATATTCCATTGTATGAATTTTGGTATGGTTATATCACATTTTATTTATTCATTCATCAGTTGATAGACATTTGGGTTGTTTCCACTTTTTGGTGTTTATGAATAATGTTGCTATGAACATTCCTGTACAAGTTTTTATGTGGACATATGTTTTCATTTCTCTTGGCTATATACCATTTTGCATTCCCGCCAGTAATCTATGAGGTTTCCTATTTCTCCCTATCCTTCCCTGCACTTACTATTATTGATCATTCTGATTGTAGCCATCCTAGCGGATATGAAGTGGTATCTCACTGTGGTTTTCATTTGTATTTGTAATGATCTTCAGCATCTCTTCATGTGCTTATGTTCTGAGTTTTTTGTTCCTGGAGAACATCAAAGGCCATTCACTTTAATACTTTCAGGACTATTTTTAAAAGAATAATCAAGGGCCTGAAACAGTGCCACAACCCACCCCTTCTGCCCTTCAGCAGCGTTAAACGGCATGGGACTACAGTACCACTTGCAGCTTGTCCAAAGAACACCTTTATACAATTTGGGAAAGGGCACCCCTCCCTCAATAACTTTTACTGCTAGAAAATCATTTTGATGGTGATTATGAAGGGAATGACATCTCCCAGAGTTGTCCAGTGCACAGTCCACACCACTGCCTGCAGGGATCCTAGTTGTTTTTCTCTAAGACATTAGAGAAAGAGGATCAAGATGGTTCCAATATTATTCTATTACCTTTGAAAATTTAGCCCTATAAATCTCCCCCTTCCTATTTCTTCAACAGCTCTCAGATTTAATGGTCCTTCTATGTTGAAAAGTTTGTAGTTATTTCTAACCCCAGCATTAATATATGCAAAACAATATTGTCAGGATGAATTACATAATTTTGTTTCTTCCCCACAGAGGGGGAGAGGTTGCAGTCTTAATTGAAAGATATATAGCTTTGAATATACATATTAACTGTTTAATTATTTCAGAAATGGGTTGTAGCAGGAACTACTCATTGTCCCTCAATATTTATTCTCCCCTTCTTTTTTTGTAACAGAACTCCTAATATTAGCAGGACACATGGCCACCTTTCTGATGGCTGTATTTCCTAGCCTTCCATGTAGTTGTAAATGGCCACATGAATAGCTTTAAGCAGTGAGCTACGAATGGAAGTGGTGTGTGCAACTTCTAGGCCACGTCCCCAAGAAGACAGGATGAGACTATCACTTCCCCTTTTACCTTTCCTCATGGCCAAGGTACAAAAAATGGAATAGTTGTCTTAGACCTTGAGATGGAAGCCATATGATCTATACTTCTTGCCTCATTAAATAAACATTAAATAAAATATTTCTGTCAAGCAAAATTTTCTATTTGTATTCTCCTTCTAGTTAAATAACAACAGAACATGATTTCCTTATAGACTAAATATGTTTTCGCTGTAAATAATGGTTGTCTTTTTATTATAATTATTTGTTCAAAAATCTTTCTTCATTACTACTTTGTGAACTTCTTCAGATCAAGGACCATGTTTAATTTATCCATTTGTCCCTGGTGTCCAGTGTAGTGCCTTGCACATGTAAAATGCTCTGTAAATATTTGTTTATGAACATGAATAAGTCAGTGAAATATAGCTCACCACAGGCAATATTTGGATATTGAATATTGTACTGTGTGTTCTGGGAATTCCAGACCCTGCCTCATAGTTTTATTTCACTTAGGGCAGCATTTTGTAGGTCTGTCTGTCATCATTCATCTATTCAGCACTGAGGATTTAGAAATGAGCAAGATTGACATAGCCCTTTTCCTCATGGAGCTTTACTGTCTGGTAACGGACAGTTCCCTAGACCTGTGATCACAAATATTCCTTCCATGATCCTGTGTCCTGTGCTCATCAGCAACCAGGTGGCGTATAGAGAGCACGTGCTCTGGATCTACCTGGATTGGATTTGACTCCTGGTTTACCGCTTTGGGCCATGTTTTGTAACACCTGTGCATATTACATTTGCTCCTCCTCTTGCTTTTTACATGACCACAAACTTGACCAATTTCAACTACACTTGAAGAAGTACCATTTCAAATAAATGAAAGTAAGAACTTTATATATCATTTAAAAGAATATACTTTATTACATTCCAATGTGATACATGTTTATATATTGAGATTATAGTAAAAGTATAACGTAAATTAATCCAAAAATTACAAATTACAAATAGTTTTATGTTATCTAATGTATTATATAAAAGTCTCCCACTATTTAATGACTAACTTATATGTGTATGTGTGTGCTTATGATATTTATAATAGAGAAACACTTGTATATATGTGGAAAATTTCGGAAAAGATATATAAAAAACTGCTAAACATGATAATCTCTGGAAATTAATGGCTAAAATTTCTAGTGGTAAAAAACTCTTTTCATCTTTTTTAGTTTTATTTTATTTAAATAATATTTATTTATTTATTTATACTTTAAGTTCTGGGACACATGTGCAGAACGTGCAGGTTTGTTACATAGCTATACATGTGCCATGGTGGTTTGCTGCACCCATCAAACCGTCATCTACATTAGGTATTTCTCCTAATGCTATCCCTCCCCTTACCCCCACCCCCCGACAGGCCCCGGTGTGTGATGTTTCCCTCCCTATGCCCATATGTTCTCATTGTTCACCTCCCACTTACGAGTGGGAACATGTGGTGTTCGGTTTTCTTTTCCTGTGTTAGTTTGCTGAGAATGGTGGTTTCCAACTTCATCCATGTCCCTGCAAAGGAAATGAACTCACCCTTTTTTATGGCTGTATAGTATTCCATATTGGATATGTGCCACATTTTCTTTATCCAGTCTAACATTGTGGGCATTTGGGTTGGTTCCAAGTCTTTGCTATTGTGAATAGTGCTGCGATAAACATACGTGAGCATGTGTCTTTATAGTAGAATGACTTATAATCCTTTGGGTATCTACCCAGTAATGGGATGGCTGGGTCAAATGGTATTTATGGTTCTAGATCCTTGAGGAATCATCACACTGTCTTCCACAATGGTTGAACTAATGTACACTCCCACCAACAGTGTAAAAGCATTCCTGTTTCTCCACATCCCCTCCAGCATCTGTTGTTTCCTGACTTTTAAATGATTGCCATTCTAACTGGCATGAGATGGTATCTCACTGGGGTTTTGATGTACATTTCTCTAATTAACATGATGATGAGATTTTTTTCATGTTTTTTGGCCACATAAATGTCTTCTTTTGAAAAGTCTCTGTTCATATCCTTTGCCCAATATTTGATGGAGTTGTTTGTTTTTTTCTTGTAAATTTGTTTAAGTTCCTTGTAGATTCTGGATATTAGCCCTTTGTCAGATGGATAGATTGCAAAATTTTTTTCCCATTCTGTAGGTTGCCTGTTCACTCTGATGATACTTACTTTTGCTGTGCAGAAGCTCTTTAATTTAATTTGATCCCACTTGTCAATTTTGGCTTTTGTTGCCATTGCTTTTGGTGTTTTAGTCATGAAGTCTTTGCCCATGCCTATGTCCTGAATGGTATTACCTAGGTTTTCTTCTAGGGTTTTTATGGTTTTAGGTCTTACATTTAAATCTTTAATCCATTGAATTAATTTTAATTAATGCTTCCTTTAGGAGCTTGAGTTAATTTTAATTAATGCTTCCTTTAGGAGCTCTTGTAAGGCAGGCCTGGTGGAGACAAAATACCTCAGCATTTCCTTGCCTGTAAAGGATTTTATTTCCCCTTCACTTATGAAGCTTACTTTGGCTGGACATGAAATTCTGGGTTAAAATTATTTTCTTTAAAAATGTTGAATATTGACCCCCACTCTCTTCTAGCTTGTAGGGTTTCTGCAGAGAGATCTGCTGTTAATCTGATGGGCTTCCCTTTGTGGACCTTTCTCTCTGGCTGTCCTTAACATTTTTCCTTTGTTTCAACCTTGGTGAATCTGATGATTATGTGTCTTGGCGTTGCTCTTCTCAAAGAGTGTTTGTGGTGTTCTCTGTATTTTCCAAATTTGAATGTTGGCCTGTCTTGCTACGTTGAGGAAGTTCTCCTGGATAATATCCTGAAGTGTGTTCCATTCTCCCCGTCACTTTCAGGTACACCAATCAGATGTAGGTTTGGTCTTTTCACATAGTCCCATATTTCTTGGAGGCTTTGTTCGTTCCTTTTCATTGTTTTTTCTCTAATCTTGTCTTCACATTTTATTTCATCAAGTTGATCTTCAATCTCTGATCTCCTTTTCTTCCACTTGATTGATTCGGCTATTGATATTTGTGTATGGTTCATGAAGTTCTCGTGCTGTGTTTTTCATCTTCATCAGGTCATTCATGTTCTTCTCTAAACTAGTTATTTTAGTTAGCAGTTCTAACCTGTTATCAAGGTTCTTAGCTTCCTTGCATTGGGTTAGAACATGCTCCTTTAGCTCAGAAGAGTTTGTTATTAACCACCTTCTGAAGCCTACTTCTGTCAATTTGTCAAATTCATTCTCCGTCCAGTTTTGTTTCCTTGCTGGCAAGGAGTTGTGATCCTTTGGAGGAGAAGAGGTGTTCTGGTTTTTGGAATTTTCAGCCCTTTTGCACTGATCTTTGCTCATCTTCATGGATTTATCTACCTTTGGTCTTTGCTGTTGGTGGCCTTCAGATGGAGTTTTTGCCTGGTCATCCTTTTTGTTGATGTTGATTCTATTGCTTTCTGTTAGTTTTTTTTCTAACAGTCAGGGCCCTCTTCTGCAGGTCTGCTGGAGTTTGCTGGGGGTCCACTCCAGACCCTGTTTGCCTGGGTATCACCAGCAAAGGTTGCAGAACAGCAAAGATTGCTGCCTGCTCCTTCCTCTGGAAGCTTTGTCCCAGAGGGGCACCTGCCAGATGCCAGCTGGAGCTCTCCTGTATGAGGAGAGCTCATGTAGGAGCTCCCTGTAGACCCCTGCTGGGAGGTGTCTCCCTGTCAGGAGGCATAGGGGTCAGGTACCCACTTGCAGAGGCAGTCTGTACCTTAGCAGAGCTCAAGTGCTGTGCT
Source organism: Papio anubis (assembly GCF_008728515.1). Classification (NCBI taxonomy): domain Eukaryota; kingdom Metazoa; phylum Chordata; class Mammalia; order Primates; family Cercopithecidae; genus Papio; species Papio anubis. Next base: position 152,853,127 of record NC_044981.1, read on the forward strand.
GGGAGATCCACTGCTGTCTTCAGAGCCAGCAGGCAGGAACATTTAAGTCTGCTGCAGCTGCACCCACAGCCTCCCCTTCCCCAGGTGCTCTGACCCAGGGAGATGGACGTTTTATCTATAAGTCCCTGGTGGGTTGCTGCATTTCTTTCAGAGATGCCCTGACCAGACAGGAGGAATCTAGAGAGGCAGTCTGGCTACAGCAGCTTTGAGGCGCTGTGGTGGGCTCTGCTCAGTCCAAACATCCCACAGGCTTTGTTTACACTGTGAGGGGAAAACCACCTACTTAAGCCTCAGTAATGGTGGACGCCCCTCCCCACACCAAGCTCGAGCATCCCAGGTCAACTTCAACTGTGGTGCTAGCAGCGAGAATTTCAAGCCAATGGATCTTAGCTTGCTGGGCTCCTTGGGGGTGGGATCTGCTGAGCGAAACCATTTGGCTCCCTGGCTTCAGTCCCTTTTCCAGGGGAGTGTCCAGGCACCACTGGGGTATGAAAAAACAAAAAACAAAAAACAAAAAACTCCTGCAGCTAGCTCAGTGTCTGACCAAACGGCTGCCCAGTTTTGTGCTTGAAACCCAGGGCCCTGGTGGTGTAGGCACCCAAAGGAATCTCCTGGTCTGTGGGTTGCGAAGACCATGGGAAAAGTGTAGAATCTGGGCCGGAATGCACGGTTCCTCACGGCTTCCCTTCACTAGGGGAGGGAGTTACCGATCCCTTGTGCTTCCTGGGTGAGGCAACACTCCACCCTGCTTCTGCTCGCCTTCTGTGGGATGCACCCACTGTCTAACCAGTCCCAGTGAGATGAGCCGGGTACCTCAGTTGGAAATGCAGAAATTGCCCGCCTTCTGCATTGATTTCACTGGGAGCTGCAGACTGGAGCTGTTTCTATTTGGCCATCTTGCCCAGAAACTCTTTTCATTTTACATACTTCTTAGAACTTGAATTATTTCTATGTGTGTTTATTTGTTTAATTATCAGCAACTAGTTTAAATAGAAAACATATCAATATATAATAAAGTGTCTTAAACAAACAATTACAGAATTGTATGTAGCTAATTTAATTACTTTTTTGAGATATATATACATCAATATTGTTTCTTGAAGACAACATTTTGACAATTCAGAGGAAGAAATTATTCACATATTTCACTCCAGATTTATATACAAATTATATGTAACGAGTACTTTTTTGACATAATGTTCTCTTAATAAACTATAAAATTGCCCTTGATCTACAATAACACTGCATTGTTCATCTAAGTTTTGACTAATTAAGTGAAAATTCCTTTTGGATATGTGAGTTCTACAATATTCTGATCTATATAAAAACAAATTTATCTACAAGAAAAATGCTTTGTAGTTTCAACTGCATCTCTTGAATTTATATCTAATGCCAGGTATATCAGTTAGCTATTGGTTGTGTAATCACTCTAAAACTCAGTGGCTTAACAATCACCATTATTTACTGTTGCTTGTATGTCTTTACTCTTGCTTGTATGTCTGCAGGTTAGCTGGGCTTCAGTTGATCCAGGCTGGGCTCAGCTGCGAGGCTTTCTTTCTTTCTTTCTTTTTTTCATTATTATACTTTAATAATGTTTATTAAATAGTAAATAACTATTTAATAATAGTTCTAGGGTACATGTGCACAACGTGCAGGTTTGTTACGTATGTATACATGTGCCATGTTGGTGTGCTGCACCCATTTAACTCATCATTTACATTAGGTATATCTCCTAATGCTAGCCCTCCCTCTCCCCTCCCCCCACCCCATAACAGGCCCCGGTGTGTGGTGTTCCCCACCCTGTGTCCAAGTGTTCTCATTGTTCAATTCCCACCTATGAGTGAAAACATACAGTGTTTGGTTTTCTGTCCTTGCAATAGTTTGCTCAGAATGATGATTTCCAGCTTCATCCATTCCCTACAAAGGACATGAACTCATCCTTTTTAATGGCTGCATAGGCCTATTCCATGGTATATATGTGCCACATTTTCTTAATCCAGTCTATCATTGATGGACATTTGGGTTGGTTCCAAGTCTTTGCTATTGTGAATAGTGCTGCAATAAACATACATGTGCATGTGTCTTTATAGCAGCATGATTTATAATCCTTTAGGTGTATACCCAGTAATGGGACAGCTGGGTCAAATGGTATTTCTAGTTCTACATCCTTGAGGAATCGCCACATTGTCTTCCACAATGGTTGAACTAGTTTACAGTCCCACCAACAGTGTAAAAGTGTTCCTGTTTCTCCACATCCTCTCCAGCACCTGTTGTTTCCTGACTTTTTAATGATAGCCATTCTAACTAGTGTGAGATGGTATCTCATTGTGATTTTGATTTGCATTTCTCTGATGACCAGTAATGATGAGCATTTTTTCATGTGTCTGTTGGCTGCATACATGTCTTCTTTTGAGAAGTATCTGTTCATATCCTTCACCTACTTTTTGATGGGGTTGTTTGATTTTTTTCTTGTAAATTTGTTTGAGTTCTTTGTAGATTCTGGATATTAGCCCTTTGCCAGATGGGTAGATTGTAAAAATTTTCTCCCATTCTGTAGGTTGCCTGTTTACTCTGATGGTAGTTGCTTTTGCTGTGCAGAAGCTCTTTAATTTAATTAGATTCCATTTGTCAATTATGGCTTTTGTTGCCATTGCTTTTGGTGTTTTAGACATGAAGTGTTTGCCCATGTCTATGTCCTGAATGATATTGCCTAGGTTTTCTTCTAGGGTTTTTATGGTTTTGGGTCTGACATTTAAGTCTTTAATCCATCTTGAATTAACTTCTGTATAAGGTGTAAGGAGGGGATCCAGTTTCAGCTTTCATATGGCTAGCCAGTTTTCCCAGCACCATTTATTGAATAGGAGTCCTTTCCCCATTGCTTGTTTTTGTCAGGTTTGTCAGCGATCAGATGGTTGTAGATGTATGGTATTATTTCTGAGGGCTCTGTTCTGTTCCATTGGTCTATATCTCTGTTTTGATAGCACTACCATGCTGTTTTGGTTACTGTAGCCTTGTAATATAGTTTGAAGTCAGGTAGCATGATGCCTCCAGCTTTGTTCTTTTGGCTTAGGATTATCTTGGTAATGTGGGCTCTTTTTTGGTTCCATATGTACTTTAAAGTAGTTTTTCCAAATCTATGAAGAAAGTTACTGTTAGCTTGATGGGGATGGCATTGAATCTATAAATTACCTTGGGCAGTATGGCCATTTTCATGATATTTATTCTTCCTATCCATGAGCATGGAATATTCTTCCATTTGTTTGTGTCCTCTTTTATTTCATCGAGCAGTGGTTTGTAATTCTCCTTGAAGAGGTCCTTCACATCCCTTGTAAGTTGGATTCCTAGGTATTTTATTCTTTTTGAAGCAATTGTGAATGGGAGTTCACTCATGATTTGGCTATCTGTTTGTCTGTTATCAGTGTATAGTGATTTTTGCACATTGATTTTGTATCCTGAGACTTTGCTGGAGTTGCTTTAATCAGTTTAAGGAGATTTTGGGCTGAGATGATAGGGTTTTCTAAATATACAATCATGTCATTTGCAAACAGGGACAATTTGACTTCCTCTTTTCCAAGTTGAATGGCCTTTATTTCTTTCTCCTGCCTGATTGCCCTGGCCAGAACTTCCAAAACTATATTGAACAGGAGTGGTGAGAGAGGGCATCCCTGTCTTGTACCAGTTTTCAAAGGGAATGCTTCCTGTTTTTGCCCATTCAGTATCATATTGGCTGTGGGTTTGTCAGAAATAGCTCTTATTATTTTGAGATACGTCCCATCAATACCTAATTTATTGAGAGTTTTTAGAATGAAGGGCTTTTGAATTTTGTCAAAGACCTTTTTCTGCATCTATTGAGATAATCATGTGGTTTTTGTCTTTGGTTCTGTTTATATGATGGATTATGTTTGCTGATTTGTGTATGTTGAACCAGCCTTGCATCCCAGGGATGAAGGCCAATTATCGGATAAGCTTTTTGATGTGCTGCTGGATTCTGTTTGCCAGTATTTTATTGAGGATTTTTGCATCAATGTTCATCAGGGATATTGGTCTAAAATTATCTTTTTTTGTTGTGTCTCTGCCGGGCTTTGGTATCAGGATGATGCTGGCCTCATAAAATGAGTTAGGGAGGGTTCCCTCTTTTTCTATCCATTGGAATAATTTCAGAAGGAATGGTACCCGTTCCTCCTTGTACCTCTGGTAGAATTCGACTGTGAATCCGTCTGGTCCTGGACTTCTTTTGGTTGGTAGGATATTAATTATTGCCTCAATTTCAGAGCCTGTTATTAGTATATTCAGGGATTCATCTTCTTCCTGGTTTAGTCTTGGGAGGGTGTATGTGTCCAGGAATTTATCCATTTCTTCTAGATTTTCTAGTTTATTTGCGTAGAGGTGTTTATAGTATTCAGCTGAGATGGCTAACGGAGGTTCCGTATTTTACAGAGGGCCGGCGGACTGGCTGGAGTGCAGACTCTCCAGGGTACGTTTTTATCATGATGACAGTGTAAGAGAGAGAACAGAAACACTCAAGGCTTAGGATCTGGACTGGCACACTCCCACTTCCTTCCATAAAGCAAGGCACATGGCCAAGCCAAAAAGTCAAGGGACAGGGAAAGACTCTTTCTCATGATGAGCATGGAGTAATGTGGATGGTGCAGGGTTGAAGGAGCAGAGTCAACAAGTCAATCTGCCACATCAGATTTGATCATGGAAAACTGGGGGAAAACTGGGGCAGAGACTGGAGTGGTCTGAGCTGTGTGGATTCAATAGGAGGTAGAAAATAGGGAACAAGATCTGTTATGTGGAAGAAATGGAAGTGCTTGTGAGAGGAGTGCTGAAGTTTATTTAGGCAAAAAGGGTTGAAAAAGCTATGGCTGAGGGACATCAGAGGGCTGACTTACCATGGGATGCAGTGAGAAAAAGAGCAGTGTAGTTGGGTGAAGGGTGAGGAAGAGGCAAATGAGACTATCAGCACCCCTCCACACCCATGGAGACTGGTTGCAGGACCACTGCAAAGATCAAAATTTAGGATGCTCAAGTCCTGGATATAAAATGGTGTAGTATTTGTATATAACCTATGCACATCCTCCTGCATCATTTAAATCATTTCTAGATTCCTTATAATACCTAATACAATGTAAATGCCATGTAATAGTGGTTATACTGTATTGCTTTTTATTTCTACTATTTTTAATGTTGTATTATTTTTATTTTTGTTTTTTTGAATATTTTCAATCTGCAGTTGGTTGAATTTGTGAATCAGATCTGTGGATACAGAGGGCTGTCTGTATTAAGAATGTCTAGGTGGGGTGCCATGGCTCATGCCTGTAATCCCAGTACTTTGGGAGGCCAAGGAGGGTGTATCATCTGAGGTCAGGAGTTCGAGCCCAGCCTGGGCAACATGGTGAAACCCCGTCTCTACTAAAAATACAAAAGTTAGCCAGGCATGGTGGGGCACACCTGTAATCCCAGCTACTCGGGAGGCTGAAGCAGGAGAATTGCTTGAATCCCAACAGCAGAGGTTGCAGTGAGCTGAGATTGTGCCACTGCGTATCCAGCTTGGGCGACAGAGCCAGACTCCATCTCAAAAAAAAAAAAAAAATTGTCTAGGTGGATGATCTCTGAGCCAAAGGCTTATTTTAGTTAATTAAAATAAGGTAAATAGTTATTATCCGCTGAACTGGTGTATTTCCAGATTATGCAATCATCAGTCATCCCTCCCTATGGGGTTGGCAGTTGGTTCTAGGCCACCCTCTCCCCACCAACAGATACCAAAATCCACGAAATACCAAGTCTGGCTGTAGAACTCACAGATACAAAACATTGGCCCTTCATATCAGTAGGCTCCTGCATCCCATCAATGCTGTATTTCTGATCCACGTTGGTTGAATTTGTGGACATGGAACCCATAGCTATGGAGGGCTGACTGTATTTATTGAAAAAAATCCACTTACAAGTGGACCCACGCAGTTCAAACCTGTGTCGTTCAATGGTCAGCTGTGGTAGAATCTACTAGATTGAAGTGTTTCTGCACTGCGTTTAGGTTCGGCCAAGTAGTGTAGCTACTCTGTGGGATTTTGGTATCCTAAATCACATATAAGTACAGTATTTGGGGCAGAGAAACCATAATCACCATTTTAAAAAATCATTCTCAGTTAATTTCATGTTCTACATTAAAACTGGTGCTTTAGGTCGGTCGCGGTGGCTCACGCCTGTAATCCCAGCACTTTGGGAGATCGAGGTGGGCAGATCACGAGGTCAGGAGTTCAAGACCAGCCTGACCAATGTGGTGAAACCCCGTCTCTACTAAAAATACAGAAATTAGCCAGGCATGGTGCCATGCGCCTATAATCCCAGCTACTAAGGAGGCTGAGGCAGGAGAATCGCTTGAACCCGGGAGGCAGAGGTTGCAGTGAGCCGAGATTGCACCACTGCACTCCAGCCTGGGCAACAGAGCGAGACTCTGTCTCAAAAAACAAAAAGAAAAACAAACAAACAAAAAACTGGTGCTTTAATCAAAGTGACAATCCTTGCACCATTAAATAAGGAATATTTCTGAGTCAATTCAATATTCGTAAGTTTATAATTTTCCATATGATGTGCTACCTATTGAGTACTTAAGTACAATTAATTCATAATTTCTTCCCCTTTTGGTGTGAATTTAGGTGAGGGAACCTTCTGCTTCTTGAGCTCTGGATGCAGCAGAATCACATACATTTGCCTTTTTTCTTATCTGCACTATTTAAAAATATATTACATTTCTAAGAAAACAGCTGTTGTCTTTAAGTCAAATTGCATATGCAGCACTGTGGCCATTAGAATGGAGACAAATTACCTCATTAGTAGAACACACCTCTCCTCAAGAGAACTAATCCTGGGGCTTATATTTTTGGACATATTCTGAGAAAATCTAAGACTATTGGATAGTCTTCTTTGTTTCATTGCTACTGTGATTTACATCACTTAAAAAAGCCAATTTGATGTTGCGTCTACATGTTTGAGTATGTGATTCTCTGGTCTTTGTTTAGCAGATAATTTATCTTTCATCCAGAAGCTTTAAGCAATAATACTTTTTTTGTGAAAGAAAGTTTATTGAATGTGTATATTAGTCATGGGTTAAAACAAGAGAAGGCTTGATATAACTAAGAACCTTGGCCTTGGAAGTGTTATCTTGTCAGTCCAGCACTTTGCTTCATCGCATTTTTCGTTGTTGATTTCCGTCCTCTTTCTTTATAGGCTGGGAAGTGATGATACCCATTTTGAGGTCAGCATGGCTAACAATGGATGTGAAGTGCATCGTTTTGATCCTAGTGTCAAGTCAGCTCACATTCTGGAGAGTCAGCACCTTTGGTATCACCGCTTGTCCATTGACTGGCGGGATCCCCATCCAGCTGTTGCTGCCCAAAAACCACATAGCAACACCAGAAAACTGGGAAGCATTTTGAATGAATTTGGGCATCACAAGGTGAGGTTTTCATTTGATTTTTTACTTGAATAAAGTGAACAAACCCATCAGCTTTTTAAAATGCAAACCAAGAATAGCAACATTGACATTGGATTGTTGAAGGTCCAATTTTAATCTTACTAATCACCCAACATTATTTATAGAGTCAACTCTAGACATAAAGTGTTGGCAAGGATAGACATATTTAAATTGATGTGAAGATTTTAGTTGCTGTTGAGTAATGTTAATGGTCTTGTCCAAGACTAGGCAAGAAGACTAAGGAACTTACTTCTGGCATAGGCTGAAGAATACCATTTTCATTTGGCAACTGACTTACACTTTTCAGAGAGAGCAAACTACTTACGTTGACCTCAAATACAAAAAAAGAAAAAAAGAAAAAAGAAATTGGGGTTATGCTTACTAAGATATTGCTTGTGTATCATGTTTCTCACTGTTGTGATGTGTTTCTCACTATTTTGAATCGCTAGGCTGTACACAGAAAATATATATAGCTTTGATTAAAATTTACTTTATAAAGTTGAATGGACATTATGTATGTTACAAATTATATAAGTATATCAAAGGATGTCAAATCTCTGCAAACATTTTATTATGAATAGACAGCAAAAAAGAAACTCAGTTTTTGAACTGTGTTCTTTGAAAGCAATTTTTAGTGTAGTATACCCGAGCTAATTGTATTCTGTAGGCAGATACTAGAGAATTTCTCCTGAGTGCAGTTGGCTTGTGTTTGATCTTCAGTCTTTCTTGGGTTTGGCTATTTTGGTCTGTATTCCCAGCCGGAGATGCCATGTAGTTTAGAACAGGTCAGAATGGGTGTTTCTATTTGAGAAACAGTGTGCCTGAGACTCAATTTTAAACTTGAGTTGGCTTCTTGATCTTCAGTAAGAGGTTTTTCCAGGCCGGGTGCAGTGGCTCACGCCTGTAATCCCAGCACTTTGGGAGGCCGAAGCAGGCAGATCACAAGGTCAGGTGATCGAGACTATCCTGGCTAACACGGTGAAACCCTGTCTCTACTAAAAAATACAAAAAATTAGCTGGATGTGGTGGCGGGCACCTGTAGTCCCAGCTACTCAGGAGGCTGAGGCAGGAGAATGGTGTGAACCCAGGAGGCGGAGCTTTCAGTAAGCCGAGGTCACGCCACTGCACTCCAGCCTGGGCAACAGTTCGAGACTCCGTCTCAAAAAAAAAAAAAAAAAAAGAGGCTTTTCCCCTGCATTGTTGTTCCTCCTCCTCCTCTTCCCCATCTTCCTCCCTTTTCTCTGCCTCCTTTCTTCTTCCTTCTCCCTCCTCCCCCTCTTCTTCTTCCTCCTCCTCCTCTTTTGTTCTTTAAACATCCTTTAATTAGATAGCCCATGCTTCTTCAAGAACAACTTCAAAGAATTTGCTGTTCTTTTAACACACAATTAACTACTGATTTGTATTTTACTTTGCCACCAAGGGTAACTGGTGGCATTTAATAGTCAGGAGCCTTAGTGAGACACAGGTAGGATTTTTGGGTAAAACCTCAGAAGAGAACTCCTTTTTACATGCTGTTAATGTTTTTCATGTGAAGCAGGAGCATTTTTCAGAACCTTATTTAGGGTTTTGTTTTTTTCTTTTTTGCTGCTTGTTACCTTTGTAGATCTGTTTTTTACAGCTGAAAATTACAGGCCTAATTCTCTAATATGTCAACTTTAGATTATTCAAAGAGCTAACTACTTATTTTTTTGTGTTCAGTTAGGAGTCTTGCTGTTCCTCCTTTATGCTCTTTACATCTTAGCCCTCTCCAGCACCACTCTTCAAAGAAAAGACTGAGTAGGAGAAAAAGAGAAACTCAATGCCGTTTTGCTTATTTTTTTTCCAATATTTTAGCAAAAGATTTGGTAAAGATGAGGATAAAATAAGACTTTGAAAAAGTGATCTGTGGATATAATTGATCTAACCACATTTCCTATGGGAAATGTATTTTTAAATAACAAGGTACGTACCTGAATTGTGTTTGTTTAGCTCCATGGGAGCTGCGGTGGACCAACCTTTCTGCTAAGGATAAAGCATGAGGCCTTTTGCAATGCTGCTCCTGAGATAGCAGAAATATTTACAATGATGCCTAAAAAGGAGAAATGTTTATGTTTCTGAGGCTACTTATTTTTTAAAAAAATATTTACAATGAAAGTGATCTGGCACAGAATTACCAGGAATGCATTTCCTCCTTTTTTTTTTTTTTTAAATTCCATGTTGAAGAATTTAAAAGATACTGATATGCTTCCGTAGAGATTTTCTTTTTGGGTCAGTGCTTTAAAACAAAAACAACAAAACTAAACCCATCAGCAAGTGATTGCTTTCCTTAGGAAAATGCTTCTAGGAGCTGTACGGAGCCAGATAAATGGAAACCTTGTTTGTGTGGTGTAGCAAGCTCGGTCTGTTTTCATTTTTCTGCATGTACAGATAATGGTAGATAGGATGTGGCTGTGGCAGGGGAAGCAAATAGAAAAAAACACACTAACAAATGTCAGCGTTTCTGCCTTCACACCTTCACTCATTTATTCTGAAAGTGAGTGTCGATACCAAAGCGTTTTTAGCTGTTTTATTTCAGAACTTTAAAATATTTCATACAGTTTTGTAATAATTTCCCTATTTTGCGGTTAGTTTTCCCATTCTGTATATCTACACCTAAATTCCAGCCACTCAAGTAAAAATATGGGCAAAAATGGAAGCAGTATTCTGAGATAGTGACAGAAAGATGCATATGGCTTTTGTACTGCTTTTAAAACTCTTCGGTAATTTTAACTTCAAACTCTAAATCAAAAGCCTGTTCTAAAGCATCAGGCTAGAGCAGCTGCATCAGCAAAAGCATGTGGACCAGAAGCCCAGTCTGTCAGGGAATAATATCACTTGGATCCAGCATTATGTGAGATGATTAACTGTCTACTCTTTGCAGAAGTGGTTATTGTTAACTAAGCATACACTTTTTTCAGAATGCAACTAGAAATATTGAATCTGAAATTTCTGCTCATTTTAATCATAATGTATGGTTTTTTTCTAAAGTCTCTGTTACATTCAGAGTATCCTCAATGAGCCGAGCTAGGTCATGAGGAATTATAACTATTAGTTTTGGTCTTAACCATGCTGCTGATAACTCTGAATAACAGAGCTGCCTGAGGGTTTCCCTGTGTAAGCTCATTAATCTTGGTTTGAAGCATGGTCCTCTTACTGGCTTTTGACGTTGGGCGAGTCATTTAACCTCTCTGGCACTCAGTTTGATTGTCAGTTAAATGAGGACAAAGATACGTCCAAAACTGTGGGGTTTTTCTGAGAAGTAGGTCTGAGAACACAGTGTGAAAGTCTCCAGCAGAATGCCTGGTGTGAATTAGTCACTCAGTTGTTTTCAGTAAACTCAAAGGGTTTTTATTAACAATTTTAGTAAATTTTATAGAAAACCTTTTTTTTTTCCCTCTCTTTCTTTCTTTCCAGGGTAAATATATCAGAGATTTCTCTGGAAATTGCTAACCACCTAGTTCCAGCCAAGAGTTTTTAATGAGAGCTTTGTGTGAAACTGAAAGGCAATTGGTCCTTCAGAGGTGGTTGTAGAGAACTATTGTTTGGTGCCTCCAGGCGCTGAACAGCTTTGTGGGTAATTGTATAGATAGTAAATACTGTGCTGTATAGAAATTAAATAATGTGCTGTACAGAAATTAAATAAACTGCTGAGAATTAATTCAGATTCATGCCACGCAGAACAGATGTAGGCCTTGGGGCTGGGGCCCTCTGGTCAGACGCCCTGGGATAGCTGGCCTCCCTGCCTGTCAGCTCAGGGAACTGTGTCTTCCTTCATCTGCCCTTGTCGCCACCCAGGCCGTGGCTCAGTGTCCACCTGAACCCTCACAGGACTACCAGTTTCTGCCTCCCTTGGCTGGGAGCTCACCATTGATTCCAGAACATCAGTTTTGTTGTGTGGTCACTATGATTACATTTGAGAGAATATGGGCTTTGAAATTACACAACTGGGGTAACATAGCAAGATTCCATCTCTACAAAAGATTTAAAAAATTAGCTGGGCATAAGATTTAAAAAGTTAGCTGGGCATGGTGGCATGTGCCTGTAGTCCCAGCTACTCAGGAGGCTGACGTGGGAGGATTGGTTGAGTCCAGGAGATGGAGGCTACAGTGAGCCATGATTGCTCTACTGTACTCCAGCCTGGGTGACAGAGCCAGACCCCTCTCTCAAAAAAAAAAAAAAAAGAAAGAAAAGAAAAGAAAAAGCAATTAAAGACTCGCTTTTTGTTTTTCTTTTTACTTATCAAATTGGTAAATATAAACAAGATATTGATACTGCCCTGTATTGTAATGCTTGTTGGCAATAATACACTTTGCTGCTGGAAACGGAAAACAATATACTCTTTCAGGAAAGAAATTTGACCATATGTATATAGTGTGTCAGTTTTCATTTCTAGAAATATTTTTTGCCTTAAATTCTGTTTTATCTGATGTTAGTTCTGCCATACTTGCTCTCCTTTGATAAGTATTTATGTGAAATAACATTCTAGATTCTTTTATTTTCATTATTTTCGTATAGTTTTAGTTTATGCATGGCTTATAAGAGCAATGTATTCAATATATGTCTGGATTGTGTTTTTAAACCCAACCTGAGAATGTCTTTAAATAGTTGTGTTTAATGCTTTTATATTTATGTTTATTGGGATTACTGGCATATTGGGACTAACTTCTACTCTTTTAAATTTGGCCTTTGGGGCCGGGCGCGGTGGCTCAAGCCTGTAATCCCAGCACTTTGGGAGGCCGAGACGAGCGGATCACGAGGTCAGGAGATCGAGACCATCCTGGCTAACAAGGTGAAACCCCGTCTCTACTAAAAAATACAAAAAAACTAGCCGGGCGAAGTGGCGGGCGCCTGTAGTCCCAGCTACTCGGGAGGCTGAGGCAGGAGAATGGCGTGAACCCGGGAGGCAGAGCTTGCAGTGAGCTGAGATCCGGCCACCGCACTCCAGCCTGGGCGACAGAGCCAGACTCAGTCTCAAAAAAAAAAAAAAAAAAAAAAAAAAAAAAAAAAAAAAAAATTTGGCCTTTGGTTTTCTGCACTTCCCCCTCCCCCCAACTTCTTGCTAAAGCTTTTATTTCTATTCATGGTTACCTTTAGATTTAAAAAGTATATAATTAACTATAAAATTTTAATACATATAAAATTATTTAGTATTTCTATATTCCTTCTAAACATGATAAGGATCATCAAAAGTTAACTACCCATTGAACCTGGGTGCCCACATTACTATTATCTGGAGTTTTATATATTTTTATTTTTAAAAAATTTCAAATGCCAATGTTGCTAGAATAGAATGAACCCTCACATATTTTCCACTGGGATTCACCATTTTTTATTATTTTGCCACATTTGCTTTCTCTGTCTCACTGTCTCTCGCCATACACTTATCTCTGCAACATAAAAAATAAAAAACTCAATAGAAAGCAGTGGATGAGTATTTCCATAATAAATATATCTGTATATGTGAGTTTAATCCATTTGTATGTATTGTTTTTGCTGATATATTTGGATTAATTGCTTCTTACTTTGGTATATCTCAGTCCAAGAGCTGACATCATAATTAATGTGGAAACAGTGGAAATATCCTTATTAAATTCAGGGAAAAATAAGGATTTTTATCATTACCATTAAAAAAAAGATTAGAGCTCTTTAAAAAAAAAATTCACATTTTGAGATAGATTCACGTGCACCTGTAAGAAATGATACAGAGATTCCAGATAACGAATATTTCTAGCACTACAAGGATCATGTTTCCCTTTCATAGCCACACGTACCTTCTTCCCCTTACCTCCTTCCCTAACCCCTAGTAACCACTAATCTGTTTTCTATTTCTATAATTTTGTCATTTTTAAGAATGTTTATAAATGGAATCATACAGTGTGTAATCACCATTGTTATTTAATACAGTTCTTAAGATAATAGCTAATACAATAAGAAAAGAAAAAAAATTAGGAGGATAAATTAAGAAAGAGGTAAAAATTGTATTATTTGCAGATATTGTTATTATTGAAGGACATATTATTTGAAGATAATATGATGGTATACTGGAAAACTCAAGATAATCTAATGAAAAATTATCAAACAATAAGAACATTTAATGAGTTGTCTGAGTACAGTATACAAAAAATTTTTAACTACATTTTTGTGAATAAAAACTAGTTAGAATACAAAAAAGAAGTAAAGTTTATTTACAAAAGCAACAAAAGTAAAGCTAAAAATAAACTTAATGAGACATGTGCAAGGTCTACAAGAAGAAAACTTAGCCACTCAAGGACTTAAAGGAAAACTTGAACGAATTCGAAGGCATAGTATCTGCTTTGATGTAAATACTCAACATCATAATGATTAACTCTTTCCTATGTTAATCTACTGATTTAACATGTTCCCAATAAAATTGCCAATAGGATTTTTTTTTCAGAACTAAAGAAGCCAATTCTAGAGTTCATATTGAATTAACAAGCAGAAATAACCAATCAAATTCTGATAAAGGAGTAATAAAGGAGGTTAACTAACCCTATGAGATAATAAAGCTTCTTATACAACTATAATAATAAAAATGGTACTATTGCATGAACAGATAAACAGATTAATGGAAGATTTTAAAAATCCAGAAATAAATCCACAGACCTCCAGAGCTGATATATGATAAAGGTATTATCTCAAATCATAGAGAAAAGGTGGATGTTTCAGTAAAATTATGGGTACTTATTTAAAAAATGTTTTTTAAGCTTTATTTGATGGCTTTTGCCAAAAAATTTAAACCAATAAAGTTTTTTTAAAGACCATAAAAATATTAGAAAGAAAACTATGGAGACTTAAAAAAAAGTCCTGGAGTTAGGAAGTCACAAAAGAAAAGAATAATTAATTTGATTACGTACAAAATTTCCACATGGTAAAACTACCAAAAACAAAATTAAAAGACAAATAACAAACTGAGAAAATACTGACAATTCATTTTATAAGCAGAGAGTTAATTTCACCAGTATAGAAGGGCTTCACCAGTATAGAAAGGCCCACAACTTGATAGAAAATTGGATGAAGAAATAGTTGATGAAAAACAGTTCACAGAAAAGGAGATACAGATGGCTTATATGGAAAAATATTAAAACTTGGACATATGAAGAGAAAGACAAATAAAACTATAGTTGGATATAATGTTTTCATCAGATTATCAAAGATAAAAAGTCGCAGAAATATAAATTGCTACAGCGTTTCTGCAGGGCAGTTTGGCAATATCTATCACACTGCAAATGCAAATCCAGCAATTCTACTTCTGTGAGTTTGCCCCCCAGTCATATCCCATATGTGTGAACCAATATATGAATAAAGTTATTGTTTTTTGCAGCATTGTTTGTAATAGCAAAGGGTAGAAAACAATCTGCATAGCCACCACTGTGGAAGTAGTTAAATGGAGAATTGTATATCTTTTCATGGACAACGTATGAAGCCACTAAAAAAAAGACAAAGCAAATTTTAATCTATTGATGTGGAACAATTTCTGAGATACATTTTTAAGAAAGGGAATTTACAATGCAAAGCAATTGCTAAACAGTTTTGAAAACAAAGAACAAAGTTAGAGAGTTTATACTACTTGATTTCAAGACAATGTAAGGAATAGCAATCAAGATAGTCTGGTACTGACGTAAAGATAGACATATAGATCAATGGAACACCAAGAGAATTTGGAGATGGAAACACATATATACATTATCCTTAGCAAACTAACACAGGAACAGAAAACCAAATACTGCATGTTGTCACTTTTAAGTGGGAGCTAAATGCTGAGAACACATGGTCACATAGAGGGGAACAACAGACAGTGGGGCCTATCAGAGGGTGGAGGGTGTGAGGAAGGAGAAGATGAGAAAAATAACTAATGAGTTCTAGGCTTAATACCTGGGTGATGAAATAATCTGTACAACAAACCCTCATGGTACAGGTTTATCTATATAACAAACCTGCACATGTACTCCTAAAAGGGAAATAAAAGTTTTAAAAAAATCTGCAGTGAAGAAAAAAAAGAGAAACACATATATAATTAATTGATTTTTATGAAGGCATCAACATAATTAAATGGGGAAAATTATAGTCTTTTCAACAAATGGTGCTGGAACAACTGGTTATCTGTAAGGGAAAAAAGTAAAACCTGACCTGAATCTCACATCATCATGAAAATTATTTTGAAGTGGAACATAGACCTAAACATAAAAGCTAAAATTATAACACTTCTAGAAGAAAACATGGGAGAACATCTTTACAACCTTGACATAGGCAAAAATTTTTTAGACAGTATATTTCTTAGCATAAACCATAAAAAAATTTTAAAAAGACAAATTGGACTTTATCAAGATCAAAACTTCCTGCTCATCAAAAGACATTGTGAAGAACATAAAAACTGGGAGAAAATATTCATCACAAATATATCAGAAAAGGACTTGTATCCGGAATATATAAAGAACTCTTACAACCAAAAATAAGGAGACAAACAATTCAATTAACAAACTAAAGTTTAAACTGGCACCCCACCAAACAAGATATACAGATGGCAAAAACACCCATGAAAAGATGTTCAATATGATTAGTTATTAGGGTAATGAAAATTAAAGCCACAGTGAGATACCACTTCATAACTACCAAAATGGCTAAAATTTAAAAGATTGATGTTACTAAGTGATGATGAGGATATAGAGTAACTGGAAATCTCAAACATTTGTAGTGGGAATGCAACCTCTTAGGAAAAGAGGTTGGCAGTTTCTTAATTTCTTAATATATTTACCAATTGATCCAGTAAACCCATTCCTAGATATTTACCCAGGATAACTGAAAACATATGTCTGCACAAAGGATTGTAACTGAAAGTGTGTAGGAGCTATATTCATGATAACCTCAACTGGAAACAACTCAAATGTCTGTAACATGTGAATGGGTAGAGTAGTTACGGTATGAATGTGTCTCTTAAGTGTACCATATACCTACCACACATCCATATAGAATGAAATACCACTGAGCAATAAAAAAGAACAAGCTTTGTGACACATACAACACAAATGAGTCTCACAGATTTTATGCTGAATGAAGGAAGCCAGATTCAAAAAACCACCTGTTATGTGATTCTCTATATAAAGTTCTAGAATAGACAAAAGTATTCTATGATGATAGAAAACAGATCAGTGGTTGCCTAGGGCAGGTGGTGAGAGAGCAGAGTTGGAGATTTACTGAAAAGATCACAAGGGAACTTTTTGGGGTGATGGGAACATTCTATATTTTGAGTATGTTGGTGGTTACATGGGTATATACATTTCAAAAGTTGTTGATTAGCTGGGCATGGTGATTCACACCTGTAATCACAGCACTTTGGGAGGCTGAGCAGGGTGGATCTCTTGAGGCCAGGAGTTTGAGACCAGCCTGGACAACATGGCAAAGCCCCATCTCTACAAAAAATACAAAAATTAGCCAGGTATGGTGACACACACCTGTAGTCCCAGCTACTCAGGAGGCTGAGACAGGAGGATCAATTGAGCCACTGCACTCTAGCCTGGACAACAGAGCAAGACCCTGTCTGAAAAAAAAGTAATTGACCAATATACTTAAACCGTATGAATTTCATTGTATATAAATTATATTTCAATAAAAGCAAATTGCAGAAGAGTGTGTGTAGATTTCCACCATTCTACTACTCACATGATTGTTTTTGAAAGTATATGCAAGAAACTAGTGATGCTGGGAGACTCCAGGGAGAACTGAATGACTGAGGAAGAAACTCTGTACTCTTTATATCTTTTGATTTTGTACCTTGTGAATATTCAAACAGTTAAAATATTTTCCATGTTTTCCTATCCATTTTTTTTTTAAATTATCTACTTTTGGAGTTCCTTTTAGATGTATTTTGGAGCCTCTGAGTCTATCCTTCTTGTCTCTTCATTACTTTTTCATTCACTCTGTCCTATGTTAGGGTAAATTCCTCACTACTAGCTTCCAATTATTTAATTTTCTTTTTAACTATATCCAGGCTAGAGTTTATACCATTTATTGGTATTTTTACCAAAAAAAAAGACTATATTTTTCACTTCCAAGGTTTCTAATTGGTATTTTTCCTATCCATCTGTTCTTTTCTAGTTTTGCATGCTTTTATTTAAAAGTGTGTTGTCGCTGCTTGCATGTTTGTGAAAGTTGATATTCTTCTTGACTGAGCTGAGCATCCTAAACATACTTATTTTAAACTTTTGTCAGATTTTTCAACAAAATTAATCTTGGAATGAAGTAGCATTCTAATTATTGCATTGGTTGTTTCTCTTATCCTTTGACTTCAGTGTGTATTTTGGAATTTTGGCTTGCTGGCGTATTTTCAGTAGAAGGTTTTTGGTTTGGTTTTGCTTTTCTCTTTCTTTTTGGCTTGCCCTTCTCTGCCTAGTGAGTTTGCAGTAACCTTCAGGACCTGGTTCTTCTAGGCATTTGGCTCTTACTCTTCCCAGTGGTATGTGGACTATTCAGACACTGAACCATCAGAGGTCCAGCTCATTTGGTATTTGCTAGGGTTTATCACTCTCCTCCCATCTTCTTAGGCCAGCAGCTAGTTTTATGCCATAGCTCCAAGCCAGTGGTTGTTAGTGTGTTTCAGTCTCCTTTCTGCCGCCAAGGAGTTCCACTCCTGCCCCCGGCTTTAAACAATGAATGGGCTCTGGCCGCTCTCTCAGGGGAGCACCTTGAGTTCCTATTTCCTGTAAGAGATGCACACCCAGCACCACTGCCACCTGCTCTAAGATGGAAGCCCGCCATTTCCGGCCTGCCATTCTGCTCACCGCCCTGTGTTCATTCATGGAGGTGCTCGTCTTGGTTTTGAGTCCTGCTGTGTCCTTTTTGTTTCTTTTCCTCTCTTTCTCCCTCTCAAATAGTTCTCCCTATTTTTGCTTTGTGTTTGGCATGGGGGAAAGGGGTGCATCTCACCTTCATATTTTTCTTTAAATCAACTTGAAATGGAGTCAGCTTTCTTACTTAGAATTATCTGAACAAATAATGTCCATAGACTTGTGAGTCAACTGTCCTAGGTTTGTTTGTTAATACATTTTTAAAATACCTAACAAATGAAAGATTTTGAAATGTTGCCTCCAAATCATATCCTACACCATTATTTCCCAAATTTGATGTATGCATGAACCACCTTGGGAATGTAATTAACATGCAAGTAGTGATTCTGGAGGTCTGGGGTAAGACCTGAGGTTCTGTATTTCTAGTAAGACCCAAAATGATGCTGATGGTGCTGGCTGGGAAACTGTACTTTGAGTAACAATGTGTGTACCACACTTGGAGAAACAGGACCAGAGGAGAAACACATTGCCCGTGACTGTGGCTTCATAGTCATGGGCAGTGCTGAGACTTGAACGCAGTCCCCGCAGAGCACAAGCACTGGGCTACTCTGTGCCCTGTTGATGCCTTCTGCCCTCAGCCTGAGACCCTGGTGTAAAGGACAGACACTGTCATAGTTTCATTGTTTTTATTCCCATGCAGCCTATCGTATCCGATTTCTATACTAGCTGTTGTACCGCAACACATTTTTTTCTCAAGACGGAAGCTCTTTTATAAAAGTGTTCCCTGCCGGTCTGCCACACCAGGTCAAGGTCCAGGCATGCCTGAGTCTTAGATAATGATTCCCCCTCGAGTCGGAGCCTTGCTTCTGAATTCTGTGTTCCTGAATGAGCTGTGTGCCTCACAGGCAGAGACTCCTTATTGTACAGATCCCCATTCCAAGTACCTAGCAAGCGTTCTGGAACTATACAGAATACATGTTGGCCTTTTTCTCCAGCACCTCCCTAAATAAAACGTACAAGGCATGAACATTTGAATACCTTATCTGTGGGCACAATCTCCCCTGGAGTTAACAAGCAGCAGCCCTGAGCGTCCAGAGACCTTAGCTCCTGATGTTTCAGAATGCTTGGGCAGGAAACCTTACGGAAAACCAGATTTGCTGTGGTAAAGGCGGAAGTCCAGGTGATTCTTTCAGGTCCCAGG
Source organism: Papio anubis (assembly GCF_008728515.1). Lineage (NCBI taxonomy): Eukaryota > Metazoa > Chordata > Mammalia > Primates > Cercopithecidae > Papio > Papio anubis. The sequence continues at coordinate 152,872,625 of NC_044981.1, forward strand.
GCAATTTCTCTCTAAATTTGTTTAAATTCCTTTTTCAAAGAGAGGTGTCTATCTTTCTGTGTATTTGAAGGCAATTTCGTCGTGCAGAATTGTGATTTAATCAGGAAGGTGCTGTGTTTCTGTGAAATAAGCCAGTGGCAATTTAGCAATAATGAGTCATTCATGGTGTTGAATTGCAATTTGAAATGCAGAGACATCTTTCGGTCTCTGTCACTCTGCAGTGGACCCTAAGGACAAGCCATCTTGGGAAAGTGAGTCAAGAACTTCCGAACTCAACATTTAGGAACTTTTTTTTCCTTTTTTTTTTTTTTTTTTTTTTGCCAAAATTCATCCATAAAGGTGAGATTTAAGGTGTAGCTAAATGTCTTGGCTCTTTTGAATATTTTTCAAACCATTCAGTATTTAACTAACATGGAGCTGCAATAGAGTAGAAAGCCCATCTGATGAGAGAACTAGCTACATCTGGCTTTAGCTGTTGTGTTAGAGTTCTCCAGAGGGACGGAAGCAATGGAATAGATACATATATATAAAGGGAAGCTTAGTAAGTATTAACTCACATGATCACAAGGTCCCACAATAGGCCGTCTGTAGGCTAAGGAGAAAGGAGAGCCCAGTCTGAGTTCCAAAACTGAAGAACTTGGAGTCTGATGTTCAAGGTCAGGAAGCATCCGGCTAGGCCAGTCTCTCCTTTTCACGTTTTCCCTCCTGCTTACATTCTAGCTGCGCTGGCAGCTGACTGTACCCGCTCAGATTAAGGGTGGGTCTGCCTTTCCCAGCCCACTGACTCAAATGTTAATCTCCTTTAGCAACACCCTCACAGTCACACCCAGCATCAATTCAATCAAGTTGACACTCAGTATTAACCATCACAGCTGTGGTTGGTATTTTCTTTGAGGTGTTCTACCTTCCATTTTCCCTGGGCAGAAGCCATGACTGGCAAGGTTGTATGTACACGGTGCTCTGGAATCTGGAGACCACTCCCAGCTGTACAACTGTGTGGGGCTTAGACTCTCGTATTAGAATGGGGAACACTGGACAACAAACCAAAACAATGTCAATAACACACCACAAGCAAAGAATTCAACCACAAAGGGAGCTTGGTTAAAATGTCACCCAGGCAGGGTCAACCCCAGAGATTGTGACTTAGTAGTTCTGGGATGGAGCCCAGCGTTTTTAACCAACCCCACCCACCTCTAACCCAGGTGATGTGAAGATCATCCCTTTGAGGAACCTCTGTGTGTAGAAAGGACTTAAGTGGCTCAGCCTTCCCTTTGCAAATCCCCCACCCTCTTTTGTTCATAAAGCCCTTGAAACAAGAAGGGGGTCAGGAGCCTGACTGTCAGCTTCTGCAGCATCCCCTTTGTCTCCCCAGCAAGTCTCTGAGTTTCCCATTCCTCAGTTTCCCCTATCGTAAGGTACATGATCTGAACCCTTGCCACTGGAGAATGTTGTGGAAAAAAATGAGCATGTGTTAGTGAGAGAAAGGAGCAAGGAATTTTCATCAGACCAGATTTGTGATTTCATGGTGAATGATGACTGATTATGGCTTCTTCGAGATTTTTCAAAGGACCTAGTATTACCACAAAAGAGGAAGATTTCACACATGGAAGAAATCAGTCCCCAGGGCGCTGGCATTCTTCTTTGTTGCTATGTACAAGGAGTGGGCATACTTGTCTGAGAATCTTGCCATTTTCGAGAAGTTTGGGGGAATGAGAACCAAGTGCTTCTTGAGGGAGCAGAGGGCTGTTAGCCCATGTGGTTACCTGGGTTTCCCTTTGTGTGACTTCCTTTCCTAAAGGAGATGATGGGTCTGTAGAGGAATGTTATGTTCAGTGAGCACAGCTCAGATTTGCAAGGTCATGCCGCTCTGCAATTCCTTTATGAGTGTTAAAAAACAGTTAATGCCTTTTGACAGGAAGAGGATGAGAACCTGCTATCATATTAGTGAATTCTCTGAGGGAATGTGTGTTCCTGAGCAAATCCTTCCAGGTCACACACATGCTGGCCATTTCTGCCTGGGGAGCTCAGCAGTGCCAGTTTTCATACATGCCCAAGCATAACAGACACACCCATGAAACAGGCTCCAGGTGCTTGGGAAAAGACGGTGATAGTTTCATTCAGAGGTAAAACCTGATTTATTTTCCAGCCAGTGAAAATATCAGGAAAGGAAGGTTTCGTTTCCCCGTTTTTAGTTAAAAACATAAGGACCTTTTAAAAAACACAGCTTTCCTAGCATGGAGTGGCATTCAACAGTTTTGCAATTAAAATGATAATGAAACATTTCTTATAAGAACTTCTCTTTAAAATCAGCATGATGGGTTCACAGCACACTATTAGAAGGAATTATGTAAAGCAGCCTCTCTGTTCCCAGTTTTATTTTAAGATTTAATTTATTCCAGATTCTGCAGGAAAAAACCACCCATGTGACAAGCCTGCTAACAGATGTCAATTTAGTTTTATAGCACACGCCTGCACTTCAGAGTCAGAAAATGGAGATTATTCTTTTTGCCTGCTGTTTATTACATGGCGCAGCTTCATAACATTATGCCCCAGAGGCCAGCTGATTAATAACCTGTGGGCCAGCAACTTATCCTTGCTTCTATCTGTCTTCTGCAGTGTCAAGTGTAAGCTTTCTTTCACATTACCCTTTTGGATTAAGAGAGGTGCTGGAAAGAGCAAAGGTGACAGAAAATGGATTTTTTTTTTTTGTTTTAATGTCATCTAGCTCAGAAGACAGATTACACTGTAGTATAGGTAGCAGAAGAGAAATAAGATTAAAAAATAAAAATCATTAACTAGACAATACCAGATTTATACTAAAATTTTTTTGTGGTGTTGGTGGGTAAAACAGTAAAACAAAGTTAACTCTACATGATAATTATTATGTTAAATTCAACCATAATAAGAAACCTTCACTTCTTCATATTCACAGGGATCATTTCCTTATGTTCCCATGATCTAGTAATTATCAGCTTATATGTATATTGCATTTCTGTTCACATCCCCATCCATCTTTCTCTCCATCTGTCTGTCTGTTCATCCATTCATCCATCCAATAAATATTTATTAAGCATCTACTGTGCACAAGGTCCTGTGCTTAAATAATAAATATGGAAGGATAAAGAAGTCTCTTTTTAATTTTTAAAAATGTTTAATTGAGGTAAAAATACACTTACCACAAAATTTGTCAACGTAACCATTTTTAAGTGTACAGTTCCGTAAAGTACATTCACATTGTTGTGCATTCAATCTCCAGAACTTTTTCATCCTGCAAAACACAAATCCTGTGCCCATTAAACAATAACTTCCCTTGCTCCACTCCTACCTGGTAACGTCTAATCTTCTTCCTGTCTCTATGAATTTGCCTAATCTAGGTACCTCTTATAAGTGGGATCACATATTATTTTGCCATTTTGTGTGTAGCTTATTTCATTTAGCATAATGTTTTCAAGGTTCATCCGGGTTGTAGCATGTGCCAGAACTCCCTTCCATTTAAAGGCTAAATAATGTTCCATTGTATTAGGTTAGTGCAAAAGTAATTGTGCTTTTTGCCATATGTATAGACCGCATTTTGCTTATCCATTCATTTGTCAATAAACGCTGGAGTTGCTTGACCTCTTGACTATTATGAGTAGTGCTACTGTGACCGAGGGTGTACACATGTCTCTTCAAGGCCATGCTTTCAGTTCTTTTGGGTATATTTCCAGAAGTGGAATTGTGGATCAGATGGTGATTCTATTTTTAAGTTTTTGAGGAACCACCGTAACTGTTTTCCATAGCAGGTACATAATTTTACACTCCCATAAACAAGTCTTTTAAGATGTGGCTTAAAAGAAGTATGATGAGTGCTATAAAGTAAGAGTACAGTGTGCTATGGGAATGTTTAATAGAGAATGCTGGTCTAAGCTGTCATTGGTTCCCATATTTCTGATGCCTCGTCCACAGTGGAGGCTTGGTAAGTGTTGAGTGGGTGGGTGAATGAGCCATCCAGACCCTTGGTCATTAGACCTCTCTCCCGTGTTTCCTTCCTGCTATTCAGTTGCCCTCCTTTCTACGGAATGGATCTGGGGAGCAGTGAGAGGATTTGTTAGCTGCTTCTTGGTTGCCTCTGTTGTTCTCTGGCAAGATTATGGAAAAAAATTTTCTAGTAATTTTTTTCTCATTCTGTATATGATGTAATATATTCAGAGATGTTGAGATAGTTTTGCCAGATACATCCCTGCCTTTTCTTTGGGGAGGAAAAAGGGAACCTGCCCGTGGATGTAAGATGAAAGTGTAGTGCATGTAAGATAAAAGTGTAGTGGATATAAAAGTGTAGTGATGTTAGGAAGTGGTGGGGTATTCACGGAGAAAAATGTTCTTTCTATTCTTAGAGCATTGCTTCTGTTTTCTAAAGAATTTTGTTCTATAAAGACAGCAAAAAGGTCTCTTGCTCAGTTCCTCATTTGGTTTAAATCAGTAGCATTTTATGTTATATAGCTAGTTTAAATGGAAATTTCATTCTTGAGATTTTTCAAGAGAATTCCAGATATTTAAAATATATAGACATTATATTTGAAGACTTAAACTTCTTGTTCCTGATGTTATAAAAAGAATCTGTTTATCAGATCCCCAAACTAATGAAAGACATAATTATTATTCTGTCCAATTTTTCATGCTAGCAATTCAGGCAAAGAAAGAGGCTGGCCACAAAAAAATATCACAGCTCTTTCTTTAGAAATTTGTATTGGTTTTGAGGTTTGCCATGGTGTTATTATTCTGATCAGCTAGAAGGATCAGTTGTTGGTCTGAAATGAGTCCTGAGGGTTTCTTATAATTGCTCTGGTCTTGGTATTGGCACAGGAGAGCAATGTTAATGACATTTTCAAGATGCTGGTTTTGGGTCAGGTAGAAGGCATTGGGCCATGGTGCCCCGTGGGAGTTGCTGGCTCCCAACCCAAGACCTGAATATCAACTTTACAACCTGTTTGTTGTGTGAATAGCAAGGTGAATTAAGTTCTCTGAGCCACAGTCCATTTTTTCCATGAAATGGGGGTGTTGATATCTTTCATGCAGGACTGTTGAGGGGATTAAAGACAAAAAGGACTATAAAGAAACTAGCACAGTGATTGGCCAGTTACTCCCCAGATGGGCACTATTTATTAAGTAGTTATTGGGTTGGATTTATTTGAATTGTTTAAGGCCAATATTCAATTACTGGCGATGGAGTATTATGGTATGGATGATTTGGTATATTTTATTGCCCTTCACTTTCTTAGTGATGGGGGAACTTCTATTAGGTTAACCATTTACTGCAGAAAATGTTAAAGAGCGCCAATTTTCTGGACTGGATTCTGAAAGTATTTAGAACAGCAGCAGTGTGACTCTGATATCCAGACATGCCTTTAGTGCTCTTGGGACTCATCTTTCTCCACTGACAGCCATGGATGTAACTGGTGTGTGTTTCTAATAGTCCACCTGCTTCATGGCATTGGTAGGCGTCTTGTAATTTAGTGATCTTTCCCCTGTGCATCTCCTGGGTGTAAGTATTTAAAGTCATACAGGCTTATTGAGGATATTATTGTGAAATAATATAGGTGGTGAGTATTCACATCTTTGAAAATATTTTATGTAGTGACCGTTCAATACTTTTCACTACATTTGACTTATGTCATTGTATTTCCCTTAAGGTTGAACTCCCTCTTTCTGATACCTTCTGTTATGTGATTTTGACTCCTTTTGGCGACATATCAAGTATAGTGCTAAGTGTTGGCTGAACTAAGTGCTCGGGAATATACTGGATAATTAAGTTCTCTGACTACATGAAAGTGGTGTTACTGCCCACCTCTGTCTTTGCTGTTGTTACCACCCCCCACTTTTTTTTTTTTGTAGACAGAGTCTCACTCCATCACTCAGGCTGGAGTGCAGTGGCGCGATCTAGGCTCACTGCAACCTCTGCCTCCCGGGTTCAAGCGATTCTTCTGCCTCAGCCTCCTTAGTAGCTGGGATTACAGGCATGAGCCACCACGCCCAGGTAATTTTTGTATTTTTAGTAGAGACAGAGTTTCACCATATTGGCTGGGCTGGTCTCAAACTCCTGACCTCATGATCCGCCCACCTCAACCTCCCAAAGTACTGGGATTACACGGGTGAGCCACTCAGTGTGTTAAATGTAATCACCCCATTTGATGTGTTAGGTCTCAATTCAATTTCCCAACCTCTTTATTTTTCACTACTTTGCTATGGCTATCCTATGCTCTAACCTAACTAGATGGTTTTACTTGCCTAAACTTTCTCATCCTATGTAGCTTTAATCATAAATCCTGTTATCTTTAATATTTTCTCTGTATCTGAACAAGTATAAAAAAGGCACCCATCTTTCCAGTCCTATCCCAAATGCTGTCTCTTCCACAAAACCTTTCTCTAAACCATTTATTTTAATATTTTAAATCACATAAGTGGCATATGTTCACTGTAGAAAATTTATATAATAGAGAACTCCAAAGGAAAAAGGATGAAAATTAAAGTCACCTGTAATTCTGCTGCTGAGATAACTACTATTAATATAGATAATCTCAGGTCAGGCATGGTGGTGGCTCATGCCTGTAATCCCAGCAGTTAGAGAGGCTGAGGTGGGCAGATCACTTGAGCTCAGGAGTTTGAGACCAGCCTGGGCAACATAGTGAAACTTTGTTTCAACAAAAAAATTGAAACATTAGTTGGGTGTGGTGGCACAGGCCTGTGGTCCTAACTACTTGGGAGGCAAGAGGATCACTTGAACCCAAGAGGCCGATGCTGTGGTAAGCCATAATAGCATCACTGCGTGCATTCTAGCCTGGGTGACAGAGCAAGACCCTGTCTCAAAAAAAGAAATCTCTCCTTCCACACTTTTGCCCCAGTGGTATATACATGTTAACAAAATTAAGGTGGGATGGTCATATATACTATTTTATAGTCTGAGTTTTTTAATCTTAAAATATCTTGAACATTTTTACGTAGTATTAAACATTTCATCTACATATATTGCAGCATTGTTGATAATAGCAAAATTCTGGAAACAACATATTTGCTCTTTAATAGGGAACTGAATACATGAAATATAATAAAACCCATACAATTGAATACTTGGTGACTACTGAAATACATGGTATATATCTATATTTTGCTGATATGCAAAAATATCCAAGATAATTTGTTAAGGGCCCAAAGCAAAGACCAAACAGTGGGTATACTATGACACCCACCATTTGAATAAAAATAAAGAAATGTTCATACAGTACGTGCTTGTTTATGTACTCTGAGGCACAGGTCTTTGGAAATGGTTTTGGGTAAAAGTGCTGATATAGTTTGGATATGTGTGTCCACCCAAATTGCATGTCAAATTGTAATCCCAAATGTTGGAGGTAGGACCTGGTATAAGGTAATTGGCTCATGTGGGCAAGTTTCTTGTGTAATGTTTAGCACCATCACTCTTGGTACTATCCTCACAATAGTAAGTTCTCATGAGAGCTGGTCACTTAAAAATGTGTAGCACCTACTCCCTGTGTCTTGCTCCTGCTCTGGCCATGTGACGTGCCTGCTTCCCCTTTGCCTTCTGCCATGATAGTAAGTTTTCTGAGGCCTCACCAGAAGCCAAGCAGATGCCAGCATCATGCTCCCTGGATAGCCTGTGAAACTGGGAGCCAATTAAACCTCTTTTCTTTATAAACAGCCCAGTTTCAGGTATTTCTTTAGAGCAATATGAGAATGGACTAACACAAGTACTTTGGGTTTTGGGGTGAAGGGGTGTCTTTGGGTCAAGGCACTTCGGGTAAAGTTACTAGGGATTCTGGGGTGGGAGAAAGACACTTCACTGTCCTTTTGACGAGTTTGAACATTTTTCTTACCATATGCATTAATATTTTATAGTTTTTCTATAAAATCTTATGAAATACTTATCTACAATGTAATTTGTAATGCCTACTTATATTCTAATGAGTAAATGTATTGTAGATTATTTAACCACTTCCCAATTGTTGGATATACAGATTATCTCCAGTGTTTTACTACCATAAACTGTACAGTCTTAAGGCTTTTTATATGCTTTGCTAAATTACCCTTAAGAGAGTTTGTGCCATTTTACTCTGCTGGGATTCTTCCAATGGATGTAATGGCTTACTCATTTGAATTCCCATAAAGCTTTGTTTTTGTTTATTTTATGGAAGTTAGCTAGATCCTTGCATCATAATTACCTGGGTACTTAGGGTATCTCTTTGATACACTATTTATCTGTCTATATACTACATCATGTATCTATTTATACCATACACTGAAATTGTTGAGACAGCAATTTTGTCATATTCACCTTTTTCCACAGCAGCCCACAGCATAGTGCTTGCCCATGTGAAATGCACAGTAAATAAATACTGGATGCATTGAGATGAACTAGTTTTCATGCTGTTAGTGAGCATCTTTCTAAAATGATAGTAGTGAAACTTGTTCAGCTGGCTGAGTATGCTATGGTCATAACCCTTGTTAGAGACCACCATACTCTTTGTGGAGGATCATTGTTGCCCAGGCTGATTGCAAAGGCACAATTACAGCTCACTGTAGCCTTCACCTCCTGGGCTGAAGCGATCCTCCCACCTCAGCCTCCCAAGGAGCTGATACTACAGGTGCATGCCACCATGACCGGCTCATTTTTCTACTTTTTTTTTTTTTTTGAGATGAGGTCTTACTGTGTTCCCCAGGCTGGTCATGAACTCCTGGGCTCAAGTGATCTTCCCACTTTGGCCTCCCAAAGTGTTAGTATTACAGGCATGAGCCACCGTGAATAGCTGTTTTTATTTTTAGAGTAAGATTTCCTATATGAATCTGTTCTCTTATAGTGGAACTCCCTTATAATTGATCTGGAGAAAAAATTGTTTTAGCATATTTTTAAGCAGTGTCCAAGACAGTGCTTTGTGATAAGTAAGAGTTTTTCTCTTATGGGTGAAATTCTGGTTAACTGTTGTGAGTTTTCTCTTCAGCTAATGGCTATTATTTCAGAGATGTTCTACTAAAGAATATGTCTTTGAGGACAAAAGTCTCTGGTCTCAGGCCTAATACAGCCAGGCTCTAAAATTTCACAGAAAAATTAAACTCACCAAATTTCCTATTATCACCACTATAGCCATCGTTTTCAGTCTCTTCCCCTAATCTAGATTTTAATGCAAGCTGTTTCAAAGAGGAAAGTGCAGGGATAAAGTTTAGCCTCTTCTAGCTTTTGTGTAAAAAGTGATCATGTGTAGAGAAGCCTGAGGCATTAGCAAGGAACATAAACAGAAGGAATATTTCACCTGCAGGAGAGGTAGCGTTCAGAATGCCCTTTTCGCAATTCACACATGGAAACCAGAAATGAAATACTCAGCATGCCTGTGAAATAATTACCTTGGTCTGAAAGAATTACGAAGCATAGAAAGGATAGGAATTTGGCCAATAGTGTTGTTAAAAGCAATGCTAAAAAACAAACACACTAATATCATCGGCGGCACTTTCAATATGCCTCCCCCTGACAATAACACAAACTTTACTCTCTCATGGTTGGGCTTATAACAGGCAAAATTTGAAGAAAATTTATCATGTGAAGAATGCCAAACACCCTTCTTTTTGCTTCTTACACATTCTGTTATCAAGGATATTTTTTCTTGAATGTTTTGGGGGCAAGTTGGAATAGTTTTGCATGGTTTAGTTCAGAATAGAATATTCCTATTTATATTTTTTGACATACTAAGCTAAGTGTTTTTAATCTAAACAAATTCATTTATTTATAAGAAGACTCTACATTGAGGAATCAAAATGAAGAATAAGATATTATAGATTTTAAAAATCTTCTATACAAGTAGAATAAGGTTTATTGGGACAGCCAGACATATTAAAAGAACTTTAGATTTCTATAACATTTTCCTGACAAAGATTTCTTTACTATAACTTAAACAGCACTTTTTTGAGGACCTTTTCCATTTAGAGTGAATTTAACAATCATAGATTTAATATAGGGTAGCAATTTCCAAGAAATTATTGGACAGCAAAGGATAAGTGAGTCCTGTTCCCTAGGCAACCTCATGGAGGAGTATAACATCCTTCAAGCTCCTAAAATGAAGTTTAGAGTTGCTACTATTTTTGGTTTCAGCTTCCTCTGGAAATGGTTTTTATTCCTTGAAATTATTCTTGTATGTAATGAAGTCTGAGCTCTTTCCAATTATTTTCCCTGTAACGTTAGACTTGTATGTAACAGCATCTCCATCCTTTGATCTCAGCATGTATGGCTATAAGAGGAATGGCCGCCCTGGAAATGAGATCAAATCGGGGATAGCAACGAATCTCATGAGAAGCGAGGGAAGAGCAGGGACATTTCCAGCCATTTGTCAGGCTTTTGTAATTTCGTGAAGAAAAGTACTCTGGGCTTTTCTGACCCACGCAATCTTTTGTGATTTTTTTTTAAAAGCGAATGTACTATAGGACACTCAGCTTTAGGTGGAAAACATTTTAAATAGAAAAAATGTTGGAATGGGTGCATTTCTGATTCTTTCAGTAGGCTTCTTGTGTGAGTGCCAAGTGCCATCTATTTGGGCATGGCAGCTTCTATGTGGTTCCCCCAGGATTGTCATTCTTTCTTATCTGCCATCTTTCTCTTGGCCCTTTTTCCCTTGTTCTCTTTGCCCTAATTCTGTTTGTATTAAAATGATTTTTTTGTTTGTTTTTTATTTTTGTTTTTGTTTTTTGTTTTTCCCGCACTAGGCCAACAGTGCATACTGAGTGATTGCAATTTTAGGAACACTCATTCCTTAAGGAAGGCGCACTGGGAAATCCCTGCAGAAGGGCCAGGTGTCGGCAACCTCTCAGAAATGGAAGGAGGTCTTGCTGCTGACCCCCACCTCTTCAACATGTTGGAAGTGGTGATATCTTGTGGCCTAGAAAGTCCAGGGGACTTCTGAAAGGCCTTCCAATGAAAATATCTCTTCAGTGTATTCTACCAGTTAGATTCATTTGAGCTATTGAGCTCATCTTTGAAAAAGATATTCCTCTCTGGGAGACTGAGTTTATTCTTGACAGAGTACAACTACTTAAGTCATGTAATGTTTTTTGTTTGTTTTTAAGACACAACCTCACTCTTTCACTTAGGCTGGAGTGCAGTGGCATGATCACAGCTCACTGCAACCTCAAACTCCTAGGCTGAAGGGATCTTCCTGCCTCAGCCTCCCGAGTAGCTGGGACTATAGACACATACCATCACACCTGGTTGATTATTTATTTATTTATTTTTAATTTTTTTTTTTGTAGAGATGAGGGTCTCACTATATTGTCCAGACTGGTCTCAAACTCCTGGCCTTACGCAATCCTTGGAGCTTGGCCTCTTAAAGTGCTGGGATTTATAGGCGTGAACCACTACACCCAGCAAGTCATGTAATCTTACTGGTTTCTCACATAGTTGTTTGTGATGCTTGGCTAAAGGAATGGAAGCTGGCAAAGGTGGAATGGGAGAAATATTGGCATATGGCTTGGTGTGTGCATTCTACAATAAGAGCTGTGGCCAGCCAGAGGGCATCTGACGATGAAGGCTGTGGGTGGGAAGGCACAGGAGGTGGGAGAGAAATGCAGAGGAAAGTGGGAAGGAGAAACACTTGGGAATCATTTGCCTTCTTTGCCATTTTGTCTGAGGCTATAGACATGTCTCTCTGCAGCGTTCCATGGTAAGATTTCCTCATGCAGGTGAACCATACATTGTTAATTTATGCTTGTTATATATTAACTACTATCTAGTTCATACTCTATGACATAGGTGAAGAAGACAGACTGAATTTTTTTGTTGTTGTTTGCTTTTGCTGGATAATACTGAGAATTATTTAGGTATTCTGTAAACACTTTTTGAAGGCCTCCTGTCCGTCAGGAATTCAACCAAGGACAGGGAATCCATGCTGAAGGTCCTTGCCCACAAAGACATCATGGTCTCTAAGAGGAGATAAACATTTGTACAAAAATTATATAATCTTACCATGGCACCACAAGGGAAGCAGAAGAGAGGTAGCTTATTTGGCTTGGGGAGTTAAGGAGGGGCATAGAGGAAGTGATATTTCAGATGGCTCTTGGAAGCTGAACAGGAATTTACCAAAGGTAGAAGAAGGAAGGGGAAATGGTAAATGCAAGGGCACAGAGGCAAGAGAAAGAATGAGACATTCTGAGAAAGGTAAAAAACTCAGCATGGCTGGCACAGAGGGTAATTTGTGGAGGGAGGAAGGGCATGAGGCAAGAAAGGGGGGTTGGGCTCAGGTTTTGAAGAGCTGGAGTGGCTGTAAAGGCATTCAGATTCATATGCAGTTGCAGGGAGCCAGCAGGGGCCTGAAGCAAGGGACTGAAATAACTAGGTTCAAAATTAGATACATAATTCTGGAAACATTGTGGAAGGTGGACAACTCCAAGCTAAGATCTCTTGAGAGAGTAGACATAGGTTATTAAAAATATCGGGCAAGCAGCCAGGCACGGTGGTTCATGTCTGTAATCCTAGCACTTCGGGAGGCTGAGGTCGGGGGATCACTTGAGCCCAGGAGTTTGAGACCAGTCTGGGCAACATGGTAAAGCCCTGTCTCTACAAAAAATACAAAAGTTAGTTGGGCGTGGTGATGCACACCTGTAGTCTTAGCTTCTCAGGAGGCTGAGGTGGGAGGCTGAGGCGGGAGGAATGTTTGAGCCTGAGAGGTGGAGATTGCAGTGAAGCCAAGATCGCACCACTGCACTCTGGCCTGGATGACAGAGTAAGACTGTCTCAAAAAAAAAAAAAAAAAAAAAAAAAAAGAAGAAAAAAAAGAAGAAGAAGAAGAAGAAAGAAAGAAAAGGAAAGAAAAAAGCTACCAAAATTTAAAATGTGAGTGGGCATGAGGGACCTTTACTTTTTGCTTTATACATTTCTGCCTTAGTTGTATTTTTACAATCAATTATTTTTAACTTAAAAACATTTTTTTTTATGTCAATAGTTTTTGGGGAGTGGGTGATTTTTGGTTACATGGATAAGTTCTTCAGTGGTGATTTCTGAGATGTTGGTGCACCCATTGCCTGAGCAGTGTTCCCTGTACCCAGTATATAGTCTTTGATCCCTTATCCCCCTCCTACCCTTTCACCTGAGTCCCCAAAGTTCATTGTATTATTCTTATGCCTTTGCATCCTCATAACTTAGTCCCACTTATAAGTGAGAACATCTGATGTTTGGTTTTCCATTCCTGAGTTACTTCATTTAGAATAGTGATCTCGGCCAGGCGTGGTGGCTCACGCATTCCAGCACTTTGGGAGGCCAAGGCAAGTGGATCACCTGAGGTCAGGAGTTCGAGACCAGCCTAGCCAACTTGGTGAAACCCTGTTTCTACTAAAAATACAAAAATTAGCTGGGCATGGTGGTGGGCGCCTGTAATCCCAGCTACTTGGGAGGCTGAGGGAGGAGAATCGCTTGAACCCAGAAGGCAGAGGTTGCAGCGAGCCAAGATCGTGCCACTGCACTCTAGCCTGGGCAACAGAGCAAGACTCCATCTCAAAAACAAAACAAAAAAAAACTCCATCCAGGTGGCTGTGAATGCCATTATTTTGTTCCTTTTTATAGTTGAATAGTATTTCATGGTGTATATATACCACATTTTCTTTATCCACTCGTTGGTCAATGGGCATTTAGGATGGTTCCATAATTTTACAATTGCGAATTATGCTGCTATAAACATGTGTGTGCATGTGTCTTTTTCATATAATGACTTCTATTCCTGTGGGTAGATACCCAGTAGCGGGATTGCCGAATCAAATGGTAGTTCTACTTTTAGTTCTTTAAGGAATCTCCATACTGTTTTCCATAGTGGTTTTACTAGTTTATATTTTCACCAGTACTGTAAAAGTGTTCCCTTTTCACCACATCCATGCCAACGTCTAATATTTTTTAATTTTTAAATTATAGCCATTCTTGCAGGAGTAAGGTGGTATCTCATTGTGGTTTTGATTTGCATTTCTCTGATAATTAGTGCTGTTGAGCATTTTCGCATATGTTTGTTGGCCATTTGTATATCTTCTTTTGAGAATTGTCTATTCGTGTCCTTCCACTTTTTGATGAGATTATTTGTTTTTGTTTTGTTTTGTTTTGTTTTTTCTTGCTGATTTGTTTGAGTTCCTTGTAGATTCTGGATATTAGTCCTTTGTCGGATGCATAGTTTGCGAATATTTTCTCCCACTCTGTGGGCTGTCTTTTTACTCTGCTGATTATTTCTTTTGCTGTGCTCCTGTTCTTTGCCCGCTTTTAAAAGGAGAAAGGTCAAATCCCACTGCAATAAAATTTTGTGCTTTAGCAGAAAACACTTAAAATCTCCATTTGAGAACCTAGAAATAAAGCCAAATACTTGCAGCCCACTGATCTTCAATAAAGCAAACAAAAGCAGAAAGTAGGGAAAGGACACCCTGTTCAATAAATGGTGCCGTGTAAACTGGCAAGCCACATGTGGAGGAATGAAACTGGATCCTCATCTCTCACCTTATACAAAAATCAACTCACATGGATCAAAGACTTAAATCTCAGACCTGAAACCATAGAAATTCTAGAGAATAACATGGAAGAAACTCTTCTAGACATTGGCTTAGGCAAAGAATTCATGACTAAGAACCCCCAAGCAAATACAACAGAAACATAAATAAATAATTGGGACCTAATTAAACTAAAACCCTTCTGCACAGCAAAAGAAATAATCAGCAGAGTAAACAGACAACCCACAGAGTGGGAGAAAATATTCACAAACTATGCATTCAACGAAGACTAATATCCAGAATCTACAAGGAACTCAAATCAACAAGGAAAAAAAAATCCCATCAAACAGTGGGTGGTAAAGGACATGAACAGACAATTCTCAAAAGAAGATATACAAACGGCCAATAAATATATGAAAAAATACCCAACAACACTAATTATTGGGGAAATGCAAACCCAAACCACAATGAGATATCACCTTACTCCTGCAAGAATGGACTTAATTTAAAAATTGAAAAATAATAGATATTGGCATGAATGTGGTAAAAAGAGAACACTTTTACACTGCTGGTGGAAATATACATTAGTTCAACCACTATGGAAAACAGAATGGAGATTCCTTAAAGAACTAGAAGTAGAACTACCATTCAATCCAGCCATCTCACTACTGGGTATCTACCCAGAGGAAAAGAAGTTAGTATGTGAAAAAGACACATGCACACACCTTTATAGCAGCACAATTCGCAATTGCAAAAACATGGAACCATTCTAAATGCCCATCGACCAACTAGTGGATAAAGAAAAGCTGGTATACATACACCATGGAACACTACTCAGCCATCAAACAGAATGAAATAATGGCCTTTGCAACAACTTGGATGGAGCTGGAGGCCATTATTCTAACTGAAGTAATTCAGGAATGGAAAACCAAGTATCTCATGTTCTCACTTATAAATGGGCTAAGCTATGAGGATGCAGAAGTATAAAAATGATATAATGGACTTTGGGGACTTGTGGACGGGGGAATGGGTGGGAGGAGGGTGAGGGATAAAAGACTACATATTGGGTGCACCAAAACCTCAGAAATCACCACTAAAGAACTTATCCACGTAACCAAAAACCACCTGTACCCCCAAAAACTATTGAAATAAAATAATAATAAAGTTCTATTCAATACTTTATTTTTAAGGGAAATACTCATTCCTAAAGTATTTAAAAATTCCTCTAGGGCTTGGTATAAACAAAATTTGAACTGGGCTTTTTGTCTAGGAAGAAAATGGACATATGTCTCATTCTCCACAAACAATGAAATCTGTTTTTGCACTATCAGTAATTTATTATTTCCCCAGGAATCCTATTAATCTAAATTGCAGATAACACCGAATAAATACTTTAGATCTACCTATGAACTGTGCATTTATAATTGCATTTACATGTGGGTTTGGAAATCACCCTATAGATAACTGAAAATTGACTGTTTTAGAAAAGAAATGTAGATAGATTATATGAATTTTTTACATGGACTATGGACTCGCTTTTGTTGATCCTTCCCTGTGAACTGTTTTAAGTTCAAATGTATGTGTGGCTTAAAATTTTCAGCACATAGATCAAGAAGCTCACCATTAATACAGCCTTGTTCATCACACTCAGTTTTTTGGAATCAAAAAATTGAAAATGTATGTTCTTAATTAGCCAGGTGTGGTGGCGTGTGCCTGTGCCTGTAGTCCCAGCTACTTGGGAGGCTGAGATGGGAGGGTCGCTTGAGCCTAGGAGGTGGGGGTTGCAGTGAGCCAAGATGATGCCACTGTACTCCAGCCTGGGCGACAGAGCAAGACCCTATCTCAAAAAAGAAAAGAAAAAGAAAAAGAACATGTATGCTTTTAATTGAAGATGCTAGAAAGCTGTCTTCTGCATGAACTTACTAGATAAACATCCACTTACAGTCCTTCAGAGTAAAGTAACCACATTTGGCAACTGCACTTCAAAAGAACCGAGATGTCTCGGTGCGGTGGCTCACGCCTGTAATCCCAGCACTTTGGGAGGTCCAGGCGGGCTGATCATCTGAGGTCAGGAGTTTGAGACCAGCCTGGTCAATGTGGTGAGAAACCCCGTCTCCACTAAAAAAAGAAAAAAAAATTAGCCAGGCATAGTGGCGCATGCCTATAGTCCCAGCTACTTGGGAGGCTGAGGCAGGAGAATCACTTGAACCCAGGAGGTAGAGGTTGCAGTGAGTTGAGATTGTGCCACTGCACTCCAGCCTGGGTGACAGAGCAAGACTCTTACCTCAAAAAATAAATAAATAAATAAAAATAAGAAAGAATCAAGATGGTGCTGTTCTTCCTCCCCTCATGTAATGTAAGACAAGACAATTAGAACTCATTTTTCTCCTTTACGACATTTATGGAAAACAGTGGTATGAGGATTGTTAGTAATTTAAAAAACGTAGAATAACTTAAACGTGCTAATATAACGTCTTGTAAGAGATTTGGCTTTAGAGGAAGTTCAAATATTATTATATGCCTGAAAGAAGCCGTTATTTAGGCTGTGAGGTAACAATTCTCATTCTATGTAGCTAAATTCAGAGCTCTCTTTGGTGCCTGAAAATGTCTGCCTGAAACCACTCACTCCTCAAAATGTAGTGCATACATTTTTATTTTGGGAAGGTGTTCATGGTGATAGGTTAGCAACTGACTGGCTGCTTAGCTCCATCAATGGTGTACACACACTGGGAAAGCTGCATTCTACCCTTTGTTTCCACTGAAAAAAATGCCATTGGAACCCCCACCCTTCCCCCCACCACCAGCTCCAGTAAAACTGCATTGCCTCATGGCCGAAACCTCCCAGGCATCAGCAATTCCTTTAAGGAAGGAGGATGAGTAAGAGGATAGAGGATCCTGGAAACCTCAATCTAAAAATTTTAAAACGAGCCACCACTGAAGTCAAGTAAGATGACACAGTCCCTGGTTGACAATCCATAAAACTTTAATGATTATCTCTACTCTTCGTGTTCTGAGCCAACATATGCACTCAAAAAAATCCGTTATATGTATTGATCTCTTTGATTCAGTTAAAAGTATATATTTTTGGATGATTTTCAAAGGATCATCGTTTGCCAAAATCCCCAACATGTCGATTAATATCAACAAAGAAATAAAAGAGTCTTTTTACTTTAACTACTAGACGGCCATCCTACTCTTTTCTCTGTTGTGGGACTGAGGAGTAAGACAGAATTTAGGGCGGTCAGAGAGGATAAATCTCAATCAGGAGTCCTCTAGAACACTCCTCTTCCTTGTTCTTTTCCTTTATATGCTCTTCTTCTACCTCCTTCTTGTCAAACAAATGAGACGTTTAACATCATATGAATATTTAGATGATTCATTCCTCCAGTGCTCCATCCCTTCCTTCCTTTTGAATTTGCAATCTTTCCTGCTTCTGCAGTTCAAAAATTGCCAAGTGTGAATCAGTGGATGTTGTGAAACATGAAAAAACAACAACAACAACAAAAAACTTCTTCCTAAATTCATATTAGCATAAAAATACAATGGCCACAATATTTTTTCAGGGAGGTCAGCTCTCATTTTTTATCATAGCTCTATGTAGGTTAAATTGTGTGGGTGCATTTTAACTACTATGGGATCAAAAAGTCTCAGGACAGCCTGCTGAATTACGCCTAAGAGAAGCTTAGGCTGTTTGCAGTCATCGATGGAATACTGAAGTCAAAACATTGAAATGATCTTTTCCTTAAATATAAGGAAGCTGTTCATGAGTATTAAAAAAAGATGCCTTTTTAAAGGGAAAACAACAGCAACAACAACAACAACAACAACAACAAAGAACTCACCAGAAACACATTTTAGAATTATATGTACTATTTGATCTCAACTATTAATATTTTCTAAAGTAGATAAAATACTGCAAGAAATATAACCAAAAGTTGATAGACATTTCCTCTTGGGACTGGGATTTTGGACAATGTTTTTCTTCTTTATATCTTTGTTACTTTTCTGATGTTTAACAATTACCATCAGCTTCCCAAATTACTGTCCCTTCCTAAGGAATGGAGAGGCTTGGGGTGGGGTTGGGATGTCATATGTTTGTTTCTTGGTATATTGGGTCTCAAATAATTTTTTCTTTTTGACAATTTAACGTGCAACACGATGTGGAAGGTAGACCTGGCCTCTTACAATTAGACCTAATCCTGCATCTGAGAATTAAAGAGAATAGCATAATCCATTTTTGGTGTGGAAGGGGATGAGTTAAGGGAGGAACCCCTGTGTAGCAGAACAGGGAGGGGTTTTGTGGCAATTATTCCAGGTTCTACGGATGCAAATGATGGCTCTCTTATTATGTGATTATATTAATTTATATGGAATTTTATAAAACATGAAATGGCAAAGAAAATGTCCCAGCCCCAAATTATGCCATTTGGTCACACAGAACCTATGAAGTTAATAGGAATGGCAATGTCATTACTCTAAAAAAAGTACACAGAACAAGGAGGTGGGAGAGGGGGCACTAGTTCTAATGATGTCGTGAGCTACAACTGCTGAAATGTGTGTGCCTTTTTTTCAGCCAGGCTGGATTTCTGCCACTCACTCCCAGGAATGGCAGCAAGCAGGCCATGCACGTGCTAGAAGTTCAACAAAGACTCAGATTAATAAATACTCCACATTTGCTTTTCTTCTATCATTTTTATCAAAGGAACTGTTTAGTTATGAACCCTCACCAATATTGTATTTTGTGCTTGGATCCTTTAATATTGTGGGGGTGTTAAGAACATGCTGCAAGAACCCCTATTTTGAAGTCAGACCCAGTTAGAATCCTGATTCCACCACTTAATAGACATGTGTGATCTTGATGGGTTGTTTAATCTCTCTGCATCTCAGGTTTGTACGGACACTGTTTGCCATTGGTCTTGGCTTCAACTCTCACAAACTGTATGACCTTTCTAGACCTCAGTTTTCCCATCTGTAACATGAGGATAACAAAAGTGCCTATTTCCTTTGCTTGTTTGAAGATTGATTGAGGCATTCCATGTAGTGTTTCGCCTGCTGACTGGCTGGTTACATGATTTGGATGTTTGTCCCCTTAAAATCTAATGTTGAAATGTCATCCTCAGTGTTGCAGGTAGGACCTGGTGTGAGGTGTTTGGATCATGGGGGTGGATGCCTCATGAATGGCTTGGTGCTGTCCTCAGAATAGTGAGTGAGTTCTCTCTAAGTTCACACAAGATCTGGTTGTTTTAAATAGTCTGAAATCTACCCCCTTGCCCTCTCTTGCTCCTTCTCTTGCCTTTTGATGTGCCTGCTCCCCTTTCACCTTCCACCATAATTGTAAGTTTCCTGAGGCCCTCACAGAAGCAGATGCCAGTGGCATGCTTGTACAGCCTGTGGAACTGTGAGCCAAAATAAACCTCTTTTCTTTATAAATTACCTATCCTCAGGTATTTCTTTATAGCAGTGCAAAAATGGCTTAATACAGCTGGACACAGAGCAAGTGCTTAATTAAAGTTAGTTATTAGTTGTGTCATTATCAGTAGATACAAGATAAACAGATAAACATCATGTTCTGTGGAGTGGTGCATCCAAAACAAATGTTAGGAATTTTTCAGCAATATCCAGTGAGAGCCAATGAATGGTTATTTCTGCAAGTGAATTGTCTAAGCATGTTTACTAAGATGACGTTTTTCCATCTAATCTATGTCTGATATCTGGTATGTTTGTTTGGTTATTGTATGGGTGACATGTATAAGTGATAGGTACTGATCTTTCTGTGTAGAAAGTTTTTCCCCTCTCATTCTAATTGCTACACAAATTTAACAGGAAGTTCAAAACTTGTACCGCTGGAATCTTTTCTTGCAGGTTTTGCTTTTCTTATTTCCTGGCCTTTAGCCATACATCTATTTATAGTTTGCTTTCACTTAATCCCTCCTTTTTTCTTGGGCAGGGCCTTGTATATATGTGTTGATTATAAGCAGAGGGGACTTTACCATAAATTTAGTGAAACTCAAGTTTTAGGGCCTGTCACTTGCATGGGCCACAGGCCCCTTCCAAGATCTTCACTTAATTCTGTATTAGATGTTATAATTTTGTATTTAAAAAAAAAAAAAAAAACAGGGTCCCTCAAGTGAAGCTTGAGGCCCCATAAAATCTGGATCTGCCCCAATTATAACTTACAGCTTTTTTTTCAGGTTAAAGACTTGACACATTCAACTTAAAATTGTCTAAAGTGAATGTTACTGTGGGAGCATTCCGAGACTAAGGATATTTTTGTTTTCCTGTTCTGCGTGAGGTCCTGATTACATCTTGCTCTGCTTCTTCAAGAAAAATAATCTATGCCTTCATTAAAGTCCTTTGGCTGGTCAAAATAATGTCAGTATCTGGCTTCTTAAGTATATCCCAGAATTTCAAATGAATAGATAAAGAGGACACTTAACTTTGGGAACGTGCTGCCTCAAACTAAATTCCTTTCTATTTTTTAGTGTAAAGGAAGTGACCAGGTATGATTTTGCAGCCCAGTTTTGCTAAGCACTGTAGATTTCCAGAGTAAGAGAGCAGGGATAGTGCAGTGTGGTGATCATGAGGACTGTTGCAGGAGAACTGCCGTGATCCTGGAGCAAAGGAGGAGGAGGCAAGAGGGAAGGATGTAGGGAATCTAGCCAAAGAATAGAGATCCCAGAATTCGAAAGCTGCTTACCAATTTGGCAGTGCCAAATATGAACAGTAGATGTTTAGGTGGGAGCTTTACCTTTCTAAAGACACAGATTATCGGCCTATTGCACATCCACTAACCACTTCTTTACAAAAGCTTTGAACTCCCAATAATGTTTCCAATGTGGATATCACCCAATAAGTAGCCGAGAACACTAGACTATGTTGAATGTATTTCAGATTAGGTTGAGTTGCATGTGAAAAAAGTAACAGTGGTTTAAAAATAGAAACTTTTTTTTTTTTCCTGCGAGACACAGTGGCTCATACCTGTAATTGCAGCATTTTGAGAGGTTGAGATGGGAGGATCGCTTGATGCCAGGAGTTCAAGACCAGCTTGGGTAATGTAAGACCCCATCTCTACAAAAATTTCTGTAAAAGAGCCTGGTGTGGTGGTATGCACCTATAGCCCCAGCTACTCAAGAGGCTGAGGTGGCAGGATTGCTTGAGCTCAGGAGTTTAAGATTGCAGCGAGTTGTGACTGTACCACCACACTCCAGCCTGGGTGGCAGAGCAAGACCCTGAGAAGAAGAAGAAGGAGAAGGAGAAGGAGGAGGAGGAGGAGGAGGAAGAGGAGGAGGAGGAGGAAGAGGAGGAGGAAGGGGAGGGGGAAGGGAAGGGGAAGGGGGCAGGGGAATAAAAAAATTTTTCTTCCTCCTCTTACATAAAAGAAGTCTGGAGGGAGGTAGTACAAATCTTGTGTGGAGACTCCACAGTCATCAAGAACCCAAGCTCCATCCAGCTATCCCCACCTCCTCCCCTAGCATGTAATCCTTCTTCCTATGGTTCAGTATTGCTGCTGGAGCTCCAGCCATTACATCCTCACTGCAGTTGAAATGATGGAGGAAGCCCTAAGTATAGCCTTTTCCTTTAAGGAACCTTTCTGGAAATCTCACATGACACTTTTACTTATATCTTATTGCTCAGATTTTAGTTACATGGCCACACAGTCATAAAGAGACTGAAAATACAGTCTTGTTTGGGCAGCATTGAGGTCAGCTAGAAGTCAGGGTTTTGTTGAGGAAGAAGGAAGAATGGATGCATGGGCAAGCAACAGTCCTGCCATGCTATATTTGCCTTTAAACTACAGTATATATTGCTATTTTCTTTATTTTATAAAATGCTTTCTTCAGTACATTTCATAGGATCTGAATTTGTATTAATGTGCAAACTGGTATTGATCAGAAGTAAATTTAGAAAACACCAGATTGTGCCTTTCTGGGCACTCCTGGTGTAGAGAGATTCTTGGCACAGAGGGATATTAACTTTCAAAAGATATTGGGAGAAAAGAGGGACTGTGCTTCTTTCTAAAATATTGTGGCTGTCTTTAAGTTTACCTAGCTAGCCCTCAACTTCTAAGGAGGATGAAGACTTAGAGTTGTAGACTTGCCTCAAAGCCGTGGTTTGTGTGTGTGTGTGTGTATGTGTGTGTGTGTGTGTGTGTTGTGTGTGTGTGTGTAAATGCAGCTAAGACTCAGAGCAGAGGAATGATGTTTGGGATGTGGAATCCCCTGTCACTAATTAATTACTTTGTGATCTTAAGTATATCATTCGGTTTTATGTGTTAAATAAGGAGTTGGATCAGATTTTCACAAAGTCCCTACTGGCTGTAATCTTCCATAACCCAGAACCTGTGAGGTCCATTTAACCATCCACCTATCCACCCATCCACCTATCTACCTCTCCATCTGGTCTGTTTGTCATACATCCATTCACCCACCCAGCTACCCATCCATCTATCAAATATTTTTGAGCACCTGCCAAGTGCCTATAGTGTGCTAGAGGCTAGGTATTAAAAAATAAATAATTATCAGGCATATAGTCCAGTATAAGGCATAAGGAATATACACCTCTTTTGCCTCTTGTCAGATGAAAATGCAGTTGAAGAAACTTTTCAATTTCATCTGCTAATGTACTGTATATAGATGGCTTTTGGCTATCATGTTTGAGATACTTCTGTATATTTCCTGTACCAAATTTTAATTTTGCCTCTGAGCCACCTCCCAAAATATAGCTACTGTTATTCACAGAAGGCACATTTTGATAGTAACTTAAATCAGACTATCTTAATATTTTTTGGATTATGGAGAGTGGGTGAAAATAACAACAGCTAACACTGATGGCGCTCTTACTCTGTGTTAGGTTCTGTGCATGGTGCTTCACATGCATTTCTTGTTTAGCCTCAACACAGCCCAATGATATGGATGATATGGGTCCTATTGCTTTCCTCTGAATCACCGAGGGGCTAAACAACCTGCCTGAGAGTCAAGGTCCCCAACCACGACATTGTTCTTAGGAAAGTGCTTATGTGCACAGACATACATTTTTGCACACAGTTCCAGAGACTATAAGCCTCGCTGAAACCTTGGCATGTGTTTAGGAAATTCCAACCTTGTTATATCATAATTAAGAAAGCAGCTGGTTAGAAAACTATCCTATACCTTCCAAGGCCAAAGATGACCAGCATGTGGATATTTTCTGCATCTGAGTGTGGGCTGAGGCTGAGAGTGTTGTGCACACATACCATGAAAAGCTCACCTGGTGTTATCAGCCAAGGCCAGTGATTCTCAAAGTGTGGTCGTTGTACCAGCAGCATCACCAGCAGCTGGGCTCTTATTAGAAACACAAGTACTTAGGCTCCACTTCAGATCTACTGAGTGAGAAGCTCTGTTTTTTTGAGCCCTCTTGGTGACACTGCTGTGTGTGATCCTCTGAGTGGCACAGTCCAGTAGGACTTTGTGTGGTAATGTAGATGTCCTGTGTCTGCACCGTCCAGTATGGTAGCCACTAGCCATATGTGGCTATTGAGCACTTGAAATGTGGCAGAGAAACTGTAATTTTAATGAATTAATTAAAATTAAAGTGGCCACATGTGGCAAGCCTCTACTGTTCAGGATAGCAGCTCAGTGGTTTTCCTAAACATTCCAGTGCCTTACATCTGAACAGTTCACTTCCTTGTACACACCCACAACAAAATAAAAAACTGAATGCCATTTGGATAATTACATATTGATATTATCCATTTCCTTATTTCAGTGTTGATCTCATTTAACTAGAAAATATATTTGAGATGGGAGCCTTATAGTTTAATGCTAATGAAATATTCCATAAGATAAAACCAATTTGTATCTATTTCCAAGTCCTATCAGAATTTATGTTAAGTCATCCTTTCTCAGATTATTGCCCCTGCTTTAGATCATGGTGATAAGAGTTTTAGAAAAATCCAGCAATGCAAATTTCTTGATGCAATGCAGCCTGTACTTGAAGGGCAGTTGTGGTGCCCTGTATACTGTCAGAGGGGGAGATGACCAGCAGAAATTCCTGGTGTTCCACAAAAAGGAAGTGACATGAATAGAGAAATGGGCAGAAAGGTTTTAGTGGCATTTTGAGGAATAGCAAACAATTACATTTGGCTAAGTGTCGTGTGCATAAAGAGTTGAAAATCAAGACCCTAACACAACGTTTGTGCCCCATGGAACAATGGAATTGATAACTGCTGTTATTCGTAACTGCCAACCCTCGACCTCTCTTGTCTCCTCTCTTTCCATCAGTGAGGTCTGAAGCAAGGTGATCACAGAGGTGGAGGATGGGAGGCCAGGGGGAGGGTGTTACGGAGGCAGAATAGGTGGGACTTGTTATCTGATAGGATATTGCACCTGCTGTGAGCCAGGACCTCTGATAGGAACTTGATACCTAAAGAGAAGTTAGATTCCTGCCCTGAAGGAACTTACAACCCAGGTAAGGGAATCAAAAGATCAACACAAGAGTGACCATGCTACCTACTTCACTAGAACTCTGCGTGGGGTTCGGAAATGGAGGACATCAAGGTGGCTCTGACAGGTCTAATGTGAGTTGTTGTGTTGGGGTTAACTGCAGCACTGGGACTCATATGTTGTATGACTGGAGAGGGAAAGTTGAGACTTGGAGGTTGATTAATTAAAGGTGATACTAAAGTCTGAGGCGAGGCTAGACTCAGTGGTAAAAATAATTTCCTGTATATATTTTTTCAAAGCTGTATTCCTCAGTCGTGTGTGTGTGTGTTTTGTGTGTGTATGCACATGTGTGTACACACACATCCCAAGACTTCTTAATGTTGTCTCACCTCCTCTCATTTCTGGCTTCTAACACTTGACCCCACTCACTGCTGATTCTTTCATTATTTTTATCCCTAGTTTCTTCTCACTTATATTTTAGTATATGCTTAAAACACAAGCAAAAACTAAATACCAAATGCGTTTCTTCTGTGTCCCTCTAAATTAATGCTTGCTTTTTGCATTGGGGCCGTGTTTTTTTGTTTGTTTGTTTTTTCTTAAGTCACATTACTGGCTCCAGCATGCTCTGAGGTTGACCCAGTTCCACCATCTAAGGGCAAAGATTCTCCTACTGAACCCCAAGAGCATGTCTTCCTGAAGATTTTATTTGGATGTTTACTTGGGTTATTTGTTTATACATCTACTCATTTAAGAATCATTTATAGATGTCTGAGTTTTATGTCCCATATCCTCCCAAAAATACTTTGAAACACTTGCAGATAAATTAACCAGGTGATGTAACTTTAAGGCATTGGGTTCTGATCTTAAGGTGAGAAATTTGTTTTCAGCTTCCCAGGGAAGTAGGGTACAAATGAAAACAGAAGAGCAGCTGCCGGGAGCTGTCCGTGGTTCTGCCGTTGACCTTCTGCTTGACTCTGCCCTCGGCCAGGTCGCTTGCTACCGCCTCAGTCCTGCCTACGTTTGTGCTGCTTGGTTCCTGCTTGGTTCTTTACTGTTGCATAGGAATCATCCTGCTGACTTCTGACATCTTGGCTGGTCACCAGCTCACCCATCATCTGTCCCTGACTTGGGTTTCTGGGGCTGCGTATTCTATCACCTCACCCAGCTCAGGAGATTCTTGCTCAGCAGCCTCAGGTTGGATTATTTCATCAAGCTCCATATCTGGCCAGAAAAAAAGAGTCTTTGCTTGTAAATGTTTTCCTCATTTCCTTTTTAATTCATTTGAAGAGTGTTGTTCCCTGCAGAGGTCATTTTTGTAAGCTAATTACTACATAAAGTTATTTTATTTTATTATCAGTTCAGAATTGGTCCTACATTAGCTTAGAGTGACCCTTCATATTTCTTGTAATCTGTAGGGCAAACTTCATCTCTTTTTTTCCTAGTGATAGCAGAAATCTTGTACTATTATATTTCTGCCCGTTGACAGTGATAATTGAAACTGATTTAGTGTGTTTAAAGTCTAAGACTCTCAAAGAGACTTTTAATCCTCTTGTTCACATTCACAATAGATTAATTTGTTCTATTTTTCTGCAACAACAAGACCCTCTTTCTAATGCATTTAGCTTCTAGTTTTGCAGGTACAGATATGTCTTCCTTTAAGTAAACTTGATATATAAAAGCCTAGATATATTTTATCATTAAGTAACAACTTTTCACCATTAAACGAAAAAGCAAGAAGTTGTATTGATGTAATTATTTTAAAATTGTGATTGAATATTGGCCCAAAATGTAATGAATATGGAGAATGAATGTTGATTTGTTTGGGTGGTAGGGAATTGATGATAATCCAATTATTTATTTATTTTTATGTATTTATTTTATTTCTTTTTGAGATAGTCTTGCTCTGCTACCCAGGCTGGAGTGTGGTGGCATGATCTCGGCTCCCTGCAGCCTCCGCCTTCTGAGTTCAAGTGATTTTCCTGCCTCAGCCTCCCAAGTAGCCGGGATTGCAGGTGCATGCCACCAGGCCTGGATCATTTTTGTGTTTTTAGTAGAGACAGGATTTTGCCATGTTGCCCAGGCTGGTCTCGAACTCCTGGCCTCAACTGATCCACCCACCTCAGCCTCCCAAAGTGCTGGGATTATAGGTGTGAGCCATCATGCCTGGCTGATAATTCAATTTAAAAAATATTCATAAATAACTAGATGATGTGGCTAAATAAATAACTGAACTCATTTACAACACTTCTTTTCAGAATTCTGTTTTACAAAATGAGAAATTTCATAAAAGGCATCAGTAAGTGCCTTAGAGTATATGATTGTGGCCCCAAAGCATGGAGGCAAGCAGCTGAATTTGCAGGTCAGTTAGAGCCTGAGTGTAAAGCCCCTCGTTCTGGTTAGGGGATTGATAAACTGCATGGTTCATATTGACATTTTATTGGTGTTACTTGTGTAGCTTTGGCTCTTAGGGGGCTCAGTTGTTTTTATAATCGATAGTAATTGCCAGTTTTAAACTCTAATATGCATTTTCCAGGTAGGAAAAAGCGTATATCCTTTTAAATATTTAATATAAAACAATAAGTTGAAGCATTTTTTATCAAAATATTTAAAATGAAACATTATGTAAAGACAGTTTAACATGTATTTAGTTAAAACGGATTTGTTCTCTCTTCCTTTAAATAGCATGCAGGTTTTTGTCTACTCGAGGGAATTGTTCAGACATGGAGGCGGAGGTGGGTTTAGGAATGCCCTCGCGTGTCATGTGGCTTCAGGATGAGAAAAGCAGCTGGGTGCTGACTGGGCTGGTGGCAGCAGAGGAGGCTTTTATGGTTTGTCTGCACTGGGCTCCCAGCTTAGCACAACCTGCCTTGTCCTCAATGCCTCAAGAGCCAGGGACAGGACGGTGTTAGGACAATTAAAAATTGTAAACCATAACCATTTTTTGAACCTGCTATCCTGCTTTCGGGGATTTATGCTAAGAAAATAACAGAACACACACACAAACTTGGTTGCCCAGTTTGTTGATCACATCAGTTTGTAACATCATCCATTTGGGAAAATATCTAAATGGCCACCAGAAAGAGGACAGATTAAATAAATTAGATAATTACAAAAGCTGTTAAGAATAAGTTATTGACAGAGGCTTTCATATTTTTTTTAAGCAAGAGAGCTCTTTTCCCAAATGAAAATTTGTGAGGGATTCCAAATATGTCAAGGAGATCAAAGGGGAGCTGCTCTTGAATTGAGATCTGGAGCTTCACCCACTTGCCATCTTCCTCATCCCTCCTGGGGACCCGCAGTCACCTCCTTCAGATTCTGAAAGCTCTGAGGGCCTCTGTTTGAGAGAAAATTTTAGAGGAAAATTTATTGACATGGAAATATATTCATGGTCTGTTATGTTAAAAAGCAGATTTCAAAACATAGGATAATTTCAATTTTGTAGAAAATATGTGTTCCAGTTATGCTCATACGTGTTAGAATTTGTCTTTTGTGTGTGTGTGTGTGTGTGTGTGTTTACAGCAAAGAAAAATGTTTGGGAGTTCAGAAGTAAACTGTTTTAAAATTCTAGATTATCGGTATTTTACTTCTTTTTTCTTTTTTCTTATCTATGATTTTAATTTTTAAATAATGACCATGTATGCTTTTATAAGAAAATATTTTTTGGTTAAATGCATATTAATTTCTAGAATGCACAGCTTTGGAGTATATAGTACTTGACACAATACAAGTAACTTTCACCTTTTTTAAGAAAGATTTTCATAAACAGCACTTAGTCTCTGTTCTAGTTATATATTGCTTCATAATGAATTCGCCCCCAAGCTTAGCTTTTTAACCCAACCATTGATCCTTTGATGCTCTCTCGTAGTTTATGTGGGGCAGAGTTTTGGGAAGGCTTTGCTGGGTGCTTCGGGCTCAGGGTCTCTCATGCAGTTGAAGCCAGATGAAGGCTTGGAGCAGCTGGGGGTTGGCCAGGCATCTCTCTCTCTCTTCCTATTGACTCAGGACCTCTTTATGGGTCTCTCTGCAAAGGCTAGTTTGGATTTTCTCATAGCAGTACAGCCTCAGGGCAGTCAGACACCTTTCCTGATGGCCAAAGTTTTCAAGAATGAATATACCCTTGAGCAAGGTAGAAGCTGCATTACCCTTTACCACCTAGGCTTGAACGCCACTTAGAATCACTTCTACCAGACTGTGTTAGTCAGTCAGTCATTCATAGCGCATCACAATTCTGGAGGATGGGCTACATAATTGGTGGGGCCCAGTGCAAAATAAAAATGAGGGGTCTTTTGTTCAAAACCAGTTAAGAACTTCAAGACAGTGACAGCAGAGTGTTAAATCAAGAACTAAACCTTTCTAGGCTTGGGGCCCTGTGTGACTACATAGGTTGATCCCATGTCTCAGTGGTGGGGGTGTCAAGGCCACATGTAGAAAAGCATGTTAGATGGGAGATAATGGTGTTACATCTTCGGAAAATAATATCTACTACATTCTCTGTGACTCATCTCCAATTAATTTGGTGGCTCACACTTTTACTATCTAAAACCACAGTTAGCCATTAACTGTAGAGGAGACACTACAGGCTGCCATAATAGTAAAAAGGATGTATTCTAAAAACCCTTATGGAGATGATGGTTGCCTCTAAATAGCAAAAATACCTGGTTTAGATTTGTTATGGGTTGAAGAAATTCACAGATTAAAGCCCTAACTCCCAGTGTGACTGTATTTAGAGATAGGGGCTTTAAGGAGGTGATTAAGGTTAAATGAGGTCATAAGGGTGGGACTCTAATCCAACAGGACTAGTGTCCTTGTAAGAAAAGGTGGAGATATACGCGGTGTATGTGTCTTTAGAGCAGCATAATTTATAACTTTTGGGTATATACCCAGTAATGGGATGGTTGTCATATGGTACATCTAGTTCTAGATCCTTGAGGAATCGGCCATACTGTTTCCTTCTTCCATAATGGTTGAATCCATTTACAATCCCACCAACAGTGTAAAAGTGTTCCTATTTCTCCACATCCTCTCCAGCACCTGTTGTTTCCTGACTTTTTAATGATCGCCATTCTAACTGTGTGAGATGGTATCTCATTGTGGTTTGATTTGCATTTCTCTGATGGGCCAGTGACGATGGCATTTTCATGTGTTTGTTGGTTGTATGAATGTTCTCTTTTGAGAAATGTCTATTCATATCCTTTGCCCACTTTTGATGGTTAGTTTTTCTGTAAATTTGTTTGAGTTCTTTGAAGGTTCTGGATATTAGCCCTTTGTCAGATGAGTAGATTGCAAAAATTTTCTCCCATTCTGTAGGCTGCCTGTTCACTCTGATGGTAGTTTCTTTGCTGTGCAGAAGCTCTTTATTTTAATGAGATCCCATTTGTCAATTTTGGCTTTTGCTGCCGCTGCTTTTGGTGTTTTAGACATGAAGTCTCTTTGCCCATGCCTATGTCCTGAATGGTACTACCTAGGTTTTCCTTCTAGGGATTTTTATGGTATTAGGTCTAACATTTAAGTCTCTCTAATCCATCTTGAATTAATTCGTGATAAGTGTAAGGAAAGGATCCAGTTTCAGCTTTCTACTAATGTATAGCCACTTTTCCCTCAGCACCATTTATTAAATAGGGAAACTTTCCCCATTTCTTTTATTTTTAATGTGTTTTGTCATGATCAGATGGCTGTAGATGTGTGTGTGGTATTATTCTGGAGGACTCTGTTCTGTTCCATTGGTCATATCTCTCTGTTTTGGTACCAGTACCATGCTGTTTTACATTGTAGCCTTGTAGTATAGTTTGAAGTCAGGGTAGCTGGGATGCCTCCCAGCTTTGTTCTTTGATCAGGGATTGTCTTGGAGATGTGGGCTCTTTTTGGGTTCCATATGAACTTTTAAAGCAGCTCTTTTCCTAATTCTGTGAAGAAACTCATTGGTAGCTTGATGGGGATGGCATTGAATCTATAAATTACCTTGGGCAGTATGGCCATTTTCAATGAGCATGATTCTTCCTATCCATGAGCATGGTATGTTCTTCCATTTGTTTGTGTCCTCTTTTATTTCAGTGAGCAGTGGTTTGTAGTTCTCCTTGAAGAGGTCCTTTACATCCCTTGGAAGTTGGATTCCTAGGTATTTGATTCTCTTTGGCTAAAATTGTGAATGGAAGTTCAGCCCATGATTTGGCTCTGTTTGTCTGTTACTGGTGTATAAGAATGCTTCTGTGATTTTTGCACATTAATTTTGTATCCTGAGATTTTGCTGAAGTTGCTTATCAGCTTAAGGAGATTTTGGGCTGAGACAATGGGGTTTTCTGAAATATACAATCATGTCATCTGCAAACAGGACAATTTGACTTCTTTCTTTTCCTCAACTGAATACCCTTGATTTCTTTCTCTGCCTGATTGCCCTAGCCAGAACTCCAACACTATGTTGAATAGGAGTGGTGGAGAGAGTGGCATCCCTGCCCTTGTGCCAGTTTTCAAAGGGAATTTTCCAGTTTTGGCCCATTCAGTGATAATAATATGGGCTTGTCATAAATAGCCTTTTATTATTTTGAGGTAATGCCCATCAATACCTAATTTATTGAGCTGCTAGCATTAGAAGGGCTGGCAAGCTGGAATTTGTCAAGCCTTTTCTGCATCTATTGAGATAACCATGTACCTGCCTTGGTTCTGTTATATGCTGGATTATGTTTATTGATTTAAGTATCGTTGAAATCCAGCCTTTGCATCCCAGGGATGAAGCCCACTTGATCATGGTGGATAAGTAAGCTTTTGATGTGTTGCTGAACCGGTTTGCCAGTATTTTATTGAGGATTTTGCATCATGTTCACTGTGGGATATTGGTCTGTACCCTTTTTGTTGCATCTCTGCCAGGCTTTCTGATATCAGGATGATGTTGGCCTCATAAAATGGCTAGAGTGGACCTCTTTTCATTACTGAATAGTTTCAAAGGAAATGGTACCAACTCCTCCTTTGTACTCTGAGTAGAATTCAGCTGTGAATCCATCTGGTCCTGGACTTTTTTGGTTGGTAGGCTATTAATTGTTGCCTACCTCAGAGCCTGGCATATTCATTCAGGGATTCAACTTCTTCCTGGTTTAGTCTTGGAAGAGGTGTCCAGGAAATTATCCATTTCTTCTAGATTTTCCAGTTTATTTCATGAGGTGTTTATATATTCTGATGGTAAGGTTTAATGTGGGTCGTGGTGTGATATCCCTTTATCATTTTAATCATACGATTTGATTCTTCTCTTTTCTTTCTTTTACAGTCTTGCTAGTGGTCTGCTGGTTTTACACATCTTTTCAAAAACCAACTCCTGGATTCACGACTTTTGATGTGGGTTTTTGTGTCTCTGGCCTCCCTCCAGCCCTGCCCTGACCTTTAGTTATTTCTAGCCTTCTGCTAGCTTTCTAATGTGTTTGCTCTTGCTTCTCTAATTCTTTTAATTTCATGTATGTTAGAGTGTCAATTTTAGATCTTTCCTGCTTCCTGTGGGCATTTAGTGCTATAAATTTCCTCTACACAATGCTTAAAATGTGTGTCCCAGAGGATTCTGGTATGTTGTAATTCTTTGTTCTCATTGGCTCTCAAAGAACATCTTTATTTCTGCCTTCATTTCGATGTACCCAGTAGTCATTCAGAGCAGGTTGTTCAGTTTCCATGTAGTTGAGCTGTTTTGATTGAAACTTTCAGTCCTGAGTTCTAGTTTGATTGCACTGTGGTCTGAGAGTAGTTTGTTAAGTACTGTTCTTGTACATTTGCTGAGGTGCTTTTACTTCCACCACGGGTCACTCTGAAATGTAATGATGGGGAAAAAAGGAGAAGAATGTATATTCTGTTGGATTTGGGGTGGAGAGTTCTATAGATGTTCATTAGGTCTACTTGCTGCAGAGATATTCTAAATCTTGGATATCCTTGTTAACTTTCTGTCTCTTGTTGATCTGTCTAATGTTGACAGTGGATGCTGAAGTCTCCCATTATTATTGTATGGGAGTCTAAGTCTCTCGTAAGTCTCTTCTAAGGACTTGCTTTTATGAATCTGGTGCTCCTGTATTGGGTGCATATATACTAGGATAGTTAGCTCTTCCTGCTGAATTGATCCCTTTACCATTATGTTAATAATCTTAACTACTGAATATCCCAGGTTCTCTGTCAACTGTCAAGTAAAACCAAATCTAATAACAGATGCCAGTTTTATTAATATTCCATCTTTAAAAGCATTCTCATGAATAAAGGCTTTATTATTCATTTTTTCTGGAGTATTATTTGTGTCCAGTAAAGGTTCCTGTCCACTGTACTACTGTAGTTGATTTATGGATTTATATAAAGTAATATTGCTTTTAATAACTAGGGTCAATTGTTTGCAAATTTAGCCATGAATAACTTCTCTTCCCCTTTCTGTGTATGCCACTCCTCCCTTCAAGGGCTGAAATCTATTTCACCTCCCCTTGAATGCAGGCTGGGCTTGCAATTTGCCTTGACCAATGGAATGCAGTGGAAGTGATGTTTGTGACTCCCAGAGCTAGGCTTTACTTAAAAGGTGTTGCAGCTTCCATTTCTACCCTCTTGCAGGCCAGCAAACATGTCATAGAATCTGCGTGTTTTGCTTGAGAGCCCCCTTAAAGGGGAAAAGGCTCAGATTAGAAACTGTAGATGTGAGGATGTTGAGTAGTCTGAATGAGTTCCCATACAGGGAATAGCAGAGGGCCAAAGACAAACTGCCCCTACTAGGCCTGATTGTGTGGCTGAGAAGGAACCAAGGAATGAAGTAGAGGAGTTTCATGATGGTGGTTTCAACTGACTTTGGAAACTTGTTGACCTGCCCTGGGTTTGGCACTTGGCGAGGTCAGAGCTGTCAGTGTTGGCTGATATAAGGACTTATCCATTAGAATGATAACCATAATTGTGTTAGATGGTTGCTGGCCCTTGGATCTCCGGAGTAGGGCACTTTTTTCTAACCATTGGCCCTGGGAATTGGCTCCTAAACACATTGCAGAAGCCCTATTGCAAAAGCTACCCTGAACACTGTGAAGGGTTGAATTTTACCTCCCCTAAATTAATATGTTGAAATTCTAAACCTTAGTACCTCGGAATATGACCTTATTTGGAAATAGTGTCATTCCAGATGTAATTAGTTAAAATGAGGTCATACTGCAGGAGGGTGGTCCCTATTGCAACCTGACTGATGTCCTTATAGAAAGAGGAAATTTGGACAGACAGAGAGAATACCATGTGAAGATGAAGGCAGAGATCAGGTGATGCAGGAGCCGCGGAATGCTGAAGATTGCTAGCAAGCCACGGGAAGCCAGGCAAGCGGCATAGGCACATTCTCTCTCATGGCTCTCAGAGGGACACTTGATCTTGGAATTCCAGTCTTCACAACTGTGAGACAATACACTTCTGTTATTTAACCTCCAAATCCATGGCAGCCCTTGGAAATGGATACAAGCACCCATGCCTCTTCCTCTCCTTTCCTCGAATCTCTGCAGTTCTGGGTGGATGATCACAGGGATAAACTTGTGCCTATCATGAGGAAGCTGCCAGGTGCCATCAGGTTTAATCTAGTTAAAAATGAAAATTCTCATTTCTTCAAAAGATTTGTGAAAGTCAGTTGATTGGATATTGCAGGTACAAGGAAAAGGAGATAATTTTTGATAGGAGGACCCCTTTAATACACTGGAAATAATACCAAATACGTTGTTTCATCTACTTTCTTTGAGACCTTTCTACCCAAGAATGTCACTTATTCCAGAGTTTTCTGGGTGTTAACCTTAAGTTGTTTTTCTCCACAAACCTGATTTATCCTAACTGTATTAGTATTGGCACTTGATTATTCCCATCTAATCATTTGTATGATTTTTAGTGGCATAATTGTTGAAAGCTGATATTAGAATCTTCAAAGTGGCATATCCTATTCAGCAGTGTTTAGTGCTTTATAATAACAATAATATTGGATGCATTATGCAGTAATAATGGAAATCACATTTGCAAAATCATTGCAGTAATGGGACGTTTTAAAATGCAAGAAATAGAAAAAGCACACTGGAAGAGCAGAGCATGTTTTATTCACAGCCTTTTGGCTGCCTGTACTCTCAGGTCAGAAGGCAGAGAAGAGCTTATGTGCTCCCCAGGGGGCACCACCCTGGGCTGCATGATTTAGGCGGCTTTTCAGTCACTGGAATCAAAAGAGGGTGGGAGCATTGTTGTGTTTGAAAATACTTTTTGCTCTTTAGAATAGATTAGCATTTTATAAATGAAAATTGGATTTTCAAAGAAAGGCTCTGCTGCGATTTAGCCTAATGATTTGGTTCCCTTTGATTTGCTCATAACTTCTGATTGATAGTTTATTTTTAAGATGTTTGGAATAAATATACAAAATATATTCCTTATACATCACTAATAGAGTTTTTAGGTCAATTTAAAGCTGATGAACTTTACTCTGTCCCTTTAATACTTCCATGTATTCCTCACATTCAACATATGCAAACTCACAGAAAACCATGGTGAACATGACTCTGTAAGGAACCTAAGACATTTTTGGCTATGTGAATTGATAGAACAAATGCTGGTTTTAGGTTCTGGATATTTTCTATACCAATTAGACAATTTTATGAAGTTTTGATTAAATATTTCCTTTGGCAGCTTAATTCCCCTTATTCCAGGATTATTCTGTTTAAAATTTGCCAAGATTAAACAAAGCCATGGACATGCCAGGGCAGCAGAGTTGGGAAAAATGAGTGAAATAATTTATTTATTAATAGTGTTTTATTTTTATTTATTTATTTTTATTTATTTATTTTTTTTTGTAGAGATGAGGTCTCACTATGTTGTCCACGGTTGTCTTGAACTCCTGGGCTCAAGTGATCCACCTGCTGGGATTACAGGCATGAGCCACTGCACCCAGCTAAATTTCACTGTGTCTGATTCACAATAATTATTTTAGCCTGTTGTGTATTCACATGCAACCTGTCTTTGCTCAGTTCCTCTCATGAAGAAAGGTTTTGTTTTGTTTTAACTTTTTCTCTTTGAGTTTGGAACTATTGAACGGACAAGCTGGTTTACAGACACCCAGTCTTTCCTAAGGCACTCAGTATTCTTGGGGTATTACCATCACTTTTTCCTTGGTGGACCGGGAGGTACAATCCAAGGCAAGAATGTGAAACCGTGTCTCACAGAGTCTCAGGCATCAGGACAAAGCCCATTTTCTTGTAACTGTTATATGTAAATTCTGTGTACCTTCTCTTCCATTCAACTCTGAAATCACCCAAGGAACGTGTGTTAGGCTGCTGTTGTGTTGCTGTAAAGAAATATCTGAAGCTGGGTAATTTATAAAGCAAAGAGGCTTACTTGGCTTATGGTTCTGCAGGCTGTACAGGAAGCATGGTGCCGGTACCAGCTCCTGGTGAGGCCTCAGGGAGCTTACAGTCATGGTGGGAGGTGAGGAGGCTCTAGCCTGTCAGATGGCAAGAGAGGGAACAAGAGAGAGGGAGGCAGAGGTGCCACACTCTTTCTAAACAGCCAGATCTTACGTGAACTCAGAGCTAGAACTCACTCACTATCTCGAGGACAGCACCAAACCATTCTTGAGGGATCCACCCCTATGACCCAAACACCTCCCACCACACCCCACTTCTACCATTGGGAATCATATTTCAAGATGATATTTGGACAGGACAAACATCCAAACTATGTCAGAATGTTTCTGTGGCACAAGGAGCCTCACATTTGAGCCTCATATGAGAAACTTATCAAACAGACATGCAATGAGAAGGGAAATAATGGGTAGCATACATCTTGGTGTTTATCTGTTTTTCTAAACAAGCAAAGTTATTTTCACTTTCATGGGGCAGGATATTCATGACTTCAGTCAGCAGCTTCCTGAAGAGCTGCTTAAGGTTCTGCTGTCCCCTCGTGGGGCTACAGCCTTTGCAATGATTTCCTCCAGCCTCATTATTCCAGTTTATGTCTGAATGCTGTCAGCTTTCCTCCATGTGGTAAAATTATCCCCCTTGAAAAGTGCTCTGCAAATGTAAACTGGCAATATTGATAATAATACTTTATTCACTGACCTATATTCGCTCTCTAGATAGCATCTTATTTTCCAGACTCCAAACCTCTTTGGGACTCTGAGTTACCCATTTTTCCTCTTGGGTGTATTGGAAGAGGCAATGTTATGTAGGGGTTACGAACACAGGCTCTGTAGACAGACTCTGTTCAGAGTTCACCACTGCCTCTCTAGCCATGTGACTGGGGATGGGTTCCTCACTGAGTCTGGTTTCCTAAACTTTAGGGATACTCACAGAATCACCCTTACAGTGTTGTTGAGATGATTAAATGGATATTGCAAGGGGAAACCCTTAGCATGGTGTCAGGTACATATAATTACTTGGTAAAGATGAACTTTCACTGTGTTTAGGGTTCTGGTGTTCTAACGGATTTTTTGCATGGGCAGTGAAGAGGAGCGGATTCTCATGACTTGATTAATTGCAAAATATTGATCTTCCAATCCTCTTCTTCCTTTATTCTGTCTCACTTGAATGTGAACTTGTGTTCATTAAATAAGCAGAGGATGGTGTTGCTGCTTTTTTTTTTGCTTGTTTTTTTTTTTTTTTTTTTTTTTAGAATGCTATACTGGTATGTACATTGTAAAGAAATCATAGAATAATAATTTTTTTTATAGTCCAATATTCAGATACTCAATAACTTTTTCCTTGGTGTCCAGTCTTGATGAAGTTGGAGTTGGGGGAATGAGGCTTGCAAGATAGTCCCTGCAGGCAGTGGCCCTCTGTCACTTCCTTTCTGTAGACACCTTCTGTCAGGACTTGGCTGAGTTTCCTGGGGTGGCAGATAGTTTGTGGGGTGCACAGAGGTCTGTGATACACTCGCTCTACCTTCTCCTTCTCAGATATCCATTCCCACTGGGCAAAAAGCAAGACAGTCTGTTGTGATTTTTGCCTGGCATTTCATCATTTGTGTATTAACATATGTTAACATAACAGGCTCACGCCTGTAGTCCCAGCTACTCAGGAGGTGGAGGCAGGAGGATTGCTTGAACCCAGCAGTTTTATACCAGCCTAGGCAACATATTGAGACCCCCATCTCTTAAAAACAAGAACAAAAAAACAAAACATTTAGTATGGAATGGGGTTAGAAATTCATGTCATAAATGGCCACTTGAAAACCACCCTCAGCTCTAAAATTTTAAAAATTCTGCTTCCTTCAGAGATAGTTATAATGTGAAACTCCCAATATCAAGATGGCTTTACTAAATCTGCTGATCTCATTTCATTGCTTTGTTATAGATTGACATTCTCAAGGCAGATCTGGAAAGTGCAGAATGGAAAGTTTTGGAAAATCTTATTCTGGAAGATGTTCTTGAGCGGATTGGACAGCTCATCTTTGAGATCCATCTCCACTGGCCTGGGTTTGAGGTCAGTGGCAGTGACAGCAGCGTCGTGAGGTTCTGGTACAGCCTTCTCAAAGAGTTAGAACAAAAGGATTTCAGGCTTTTTCACAGTTATAAAGATTTATCTAAACCTCAGCTATTCTTGAAGAAAGACATTTTCAATGCAAGTAGCTGTTACACTCTGAGTTGGGTGAATACAAGATGGAAATAGGATGCAGGATGTCCTCAAGAGCACAAGAAAATATTTGAAGAATGGAGCATGTCCGCGATTCTAATCATGAGTTTACTCATCCAGTCTCCCGCTAGCCTGTGCCCTGCTTGAGGCAGGGAGTGTGTTATTGCCTTTGCAGTGCATGCAGCCTGGTGCTTGGCATGTGATAGGGGCACAGTTAATACTTGTTAAAGGGAGGAACACAGTCACCCCTATTTGCCCAGACACTTCTTTCACCGTAACCTGGAAGATTATCCCCCATTCATCTCAGTTTTCCCTAAAATTCTCTGTGTATCTGTAATCTATGAATTCACCAACATTGAAATGAAATTATATACATTTCCTTTTTTACTAGGTTGGTGAGATTTTTAAGTTCTTCGCCTACTGTTTAAAATAGGGTTTTAAATTTGAATTTGACTCTGCTTTTTCAAGATTTTTCTTATTTACCTTGTCAGTGATATTCTTTACAACATTGTTGATTTCAGTCATTCCTTCTCAGCCTTTGCTGAGGCTGTGCTGTGGCTTTATAAGCAGCAATATTTCTGATTTCTGGGAATTCAGATGCACCAAATTCTGTCACTGAGTTAAAGAGACTAGACTATCAAGAGTTTCAACTCGAAGGTGTAAATTCCAGTTCGAGACCAAGTCTGAAGGCAGGAGACCCATGTCCCAGCTTGAAGACAGCCAGACAGAATGAATTCTTCCTTACTCTGCCTTAGGTTCTATTTAGGCCTTCAGGTGGTCGAATGAGGTCCACTCACACTGAGGTGAAGAATCTGCTTTATTCAGTCTACTGATTTAAATATTAATCTCATCTAGAAATATCCTCATAGATATACCTAGAATAATGTTTAACTAAAGATCTGGACGCCCTTTAGTCAAGATGACACATAAAATTAACCATTGTAGGTAGGTAGGTAGATGGATAGATAGATAGTTAGATATATAGATAGGTTTTCCTACTGGCATGTTTCACCATTTTCTTGACTCACATATTCTTGTTTCCATCTGGCTCCTTCAGTCTGTGCTCTCCTCGCTGAAGTAAGTCCTTTAATGCTTACTTCATTATGAGTCCATGAGTGATATGGTTTGGCTATGTCCCCAACCAAATCTCCTCTTGAATTGTAGTGCCCATAATCCCCACATGTTGTGGGAAGGACCTGGTGAGAGGTAGTAGAATCATGGGGGTGGTTTCCCCCATGCTATTCTCGTGATACTAAGTTCTCATGAGATCTGATGGTTTTATAAGGGGCATCCCCCTTCACTTGGCTCTCATTCTTCTCCTTCCTGCTGCCATGTGAAGAAGGATGTGTTTGCTTCCCCTTCCACCATGACTGTTTCCTGAGGCCTCCCCAGCCATGCTAAACTGTGAGTCAATTAAATTTCTTTCCTTTATAAATTACTCAGTCTCAGGTATATCTTCATAGCAGTGTGAGAATGGACTAATACAATGGGTATTACACTTTTTAGATTTTACATATTTGAAAAAGCACTTGCTTTTCATACCTGAATAAAGTTTATTTGTGCACAGGAAAAAAAAAAGAGCTTCAACTCAAGATGTTTTTTATACTCAACCTTAATTCCCCTTCACTTCCTATTAAACTAAGCACAGAGCAGGATCTGGGTATCTTTGCTCTTGCCTCTTCTGCCTTCAAACATGATTTTTCCACCCACAGACTTGCCTATGCTGTCAAATCATTTTTTAAAAATACGTTATGTCTAATAATGTTAAGTGCATTTTTCTTTACTCCCAGTTGGCATCACTTACATGACTGTGGCCTGAGGACCATCGTCTCATTTTCCTAGGATAGTTAGACAGTTTTTCAATAGCACCAATCCTTTCTACATTAAAAATTAAATGGAAAGTTTAGGTTATCAGTGCTTCAAATGCTCTCTGTCATTACTATTTATAGGATTAAACACGTGCATAATTTTCCAAAATCCTATTTCAAATAAATAGCATAAAAAACAAATTATTACTTTATTGTCAATTAAATATATTTTTTGGCATTTTTATATCCTGAGTATAAAACTGTATGTACATTGTTCAAGAATTGGGGGGAGGGAGTAGAATACTGATTATTACTAGACTTTACCCCTTTTCCCAATTTTGTACCTCCTTCTACCCCCAGACATTCCCCAGGTTGGCTCTTCGTTTCTTGAAGTGGTTTGAAAATGCCATTCCTCAAGTGAGAAATCAAACCATATTAGACTAGGATGACCTCACTAGCTTGAGTTGAAAGAGAACAGGACTTTCTGAGTTAGTTGTGATAATTAAAAAATACATATACCCATGAGCTTTTTATTTTAAAACTCATACTCCACTAAAGTTATTGAGCTGAGAGGACCGGCTTGAGTAAGCGTGATCTGAAAAGGCAGTTTAGTCGTTTCAATGTGCAGAGGTATTTCAGATGTGCGGAAGGGTCCACGCACACTCTAAATTGGTTTATACTGCTAGTTTATATGGTGTCATCTCCAAAGCAAAGCTTTAGGCCAGTTCTGTTTGGATAATATAACAGATTTATTTTCATAAAATTTTTATATACTGAAATATATAAACATTTTTATACATTAAAATGTGGAAAGTATATTCATCTTAAATGTCCAGTCTGATCAGCTTTTAGATATGTAACACACCCATATTAAGATTTTTAATTCGTAGAATTGGAGATTTAGGGCATTACTGAAAGCCCCTTTGTCTACGGCAAGTTAACTATTTACTTCAGGTTGGTGGTGTCGAGCATTGACTTCATCATGCTATATGTATCTGAAGCAAGAATGAATGTACTGTTAAAAAAGAATAAATCATGAACATACCCAGCCACATTCACTGACCAGGCAGCCTGTTTAATAGTTATTCATACTTATTTTATGCTTATTTCTAAAATGGTCCCTTTCATTCCCTTCATGGACAGTTTGAAATTTGTGATGAGTACTCTGATGGTTGTTAAGGTGTCCCTGCCTCTAGAGTTTATTATGTTTATCATGTAGGCCAGGGTTTCTTAACCTCAGCACTATTGCCATTTGGGCTGGATAATTCTTTACTGGGGGAAGGGCTGTTCTGTGCATTGTAGGATATGTCCCCAAGGGGGCAAGATCACCCACTGTGGAGAACTACCGGTGCAGGCCATGAGAAGGGGACCAGGCTACTGTAGCACTGTTTGCTTGTGAACAGGCAAACACAAGATCCTCTTATGAGGAACAGGCAAAACCATAATCATCACCACCACAACCACCACAAGAGCAACACAAACAACACACAACAAACAAACAAACAAAATCAAGTTACTCTTTCCTGAGAGCTTACTGCCCGCCAGACCATGTGCATAGCTTATTCCTGATTCTCCCAACAAGGAAGTTTATTTTTTTCCAATATTATGGGTAAAGAAATTCTGAGAGAGGCTGGGCGCAGTGGTTCACGCCTGTAATCCCAGCACTTTGGGAGGCCGAGGCGGGCGGATCACGAGGTCAGGAGATCGAGACCATCCTGGCTAACACGGTGAAACCCCGTCTCTACTAAAAATACAAAAACTTAGTGGGCGTGGTGGCGTGTGCCTGTTGTCTCAGCTACTCGGGAGGCTGAGGCAGGAGAATTGCTTAAACCTGGGAGGTGGAGGTTGCAGTGAGTCAAGATCACGCCACTGCACTCCAGCCTGGGGGACACAGAGAGACTCCATGTTAAAAAAAAAAAAAAAAGAAGAAGAAGAAGAAAGAAACTCTGAGAGGTTAAATGGCTTACTCAGATTACTCAGGTTGTAGATGGAGGAACAGTCATTTACATTTGGGTCTGTCAGATCCCCAAAAGCCCGTGTTTGGTCCCATCCACAATGCAGTTTCCAAAGCCTGTACCAAACATAAGATGCTGTGTCCAAAGGACACATTTTTGCCTCCCTGTTAGTAAAAGCGGAGTGGGGGGAAACTACAAATAAAAAAGGCCTGCAAGTTTGAGTCAGAATTATTTTGTAGCATGCAGGGTTGCTGAACTTAAATCATCTACTTGATTAAAGTGTGCCTGCCAAATGGAAGCTTACTGAAGAAATATGGAGACCCAACAACTTCTCTGTCATATTTAGGTTGCCAGAAAAGCTCTTGCAGGCCTGGAAATGACTCTTCTTCTGGCTTGTCCCAATGCTTGTCACTTTCCTCCTGGGTTTTAGAAATGGCAGTCACTTGGAGTTGCTTAAGCAAAGTAATTCTCCTTTGCTTAAAACTAGTCTTTGACTTGCAGATAAATGAGCTAAGATGTGAATATCTGTGACATGCATCTCCTAAATTTTTACTAGAGCAGTGTTCATAAAGGATTCTGAAAATACCCATTTGATAATGCTCTTATCAAATAAGTAACAATGCTCTTTTGTAGGTGTAAGCCATATGAGGATGAAAGAAATTCACAATTTGCCTTTTAACATAAACTGTGTCATAATTTGTTAAAGAAAAACAATTTTCCCCTTCTTTTCTTACAGTGCTTATATTTGATGCAGTTAAAATAGAAAAGGTTATCATATAAATATTTGTAACTATTTGACATGTTCAAATGAAGAACCAGGGAGAAGTGAACAAATTTCTGCTAGAATTAACCGAAAGTCCGAATTTACCTCAGGATAGGGCATAAACAAACTCATGGGTTAACAGTGTTTAGTACAAATCAGTTATTCATGTAAGCCTTTCTGCTTTAGTTATAAGATCTTTTAGTAAGTATAAGAATTGCATTTTTTAGCATTAAATGTTTAGATTTTGCGAAGCTTGGATTAGTCCCTGGAAGCCAGGCTTATCATATTTTGCAAGTGTAAAAATGATGACCTCATTTAAATAGATCATTATACTTAACAATACAACAGTACCTCCAAGCTCAATTAGTGTAATGTTCTTTTCTGATGGAGATAAATTTGTGTTTGATTCTTAAGCAGTAACATAATTCTTTTTGTACTAGCCAATTGCTGATACTTTGTGGATTCAATAATACATTTAACCTTAGGCTAAAATGTCTTACTTTTTCCTACATTGAAAGAGGTGCCTGAACTTATCAGATAAAATCATAACCCAAAGATTCAATATATTCTTAGAACTGCTTACATTTAGAGATTGTTCTTTAAATGACTTGATTATTTCTTAAGAAATATAAATCAAGCATTCTTAATGTTGTCACGCTTTATAACTATGTGGAGGCTGGGTGCAGTGCCATGTGCCTGTACTTCCAGCTAAGTGGGAGGATCACTGGAGTCCAGGAGTTTGAGACCAGCGTGGGCACCATAGTGAGACTCT
This sequence comes from Papio anubis, assembly GCF_008728515.1. Classification (NCBI taxonomy): domain Eukaryota; kingdom Metazoa; phylum Chordata; class Mammalia; order Primates; family Cercopithecidae; genus Papio; species Papio anubis. The sequence continues at coordinate 152,916,396 of NC_044981.1, forward strand.
ATCTCAAAACAAACAAAAAAACCAAACAAACAAAAAAGAGAACTATGTGGAAAAAATTGTTCCCAACACATTAAAATTTAATGCTTTCTTAAAACCAGCAACTTCTTATTTTTCTCAGATAGACTATTTTAACTTTTTGTTAGCGATTAGTTTTGTACAATGTGGCTATCTTAAATAATAAGGGATTTAAATTTGGGGGATTGAATTTGACTAAACTATTCAAGACTAGGGAATTTTAATAGAGAAACCAAGTGTGCCCAGGACTGATATCTAATCAGTGTGTACCAGTAGAGAAGAGCTATGTGCAACCTTGTGATTATAGTTAATAGCAATGTATCGTATACTGGAAAATTGCTTAGAGAGTAGATTTAAAATATTCTCACCACAAAAAATAAGTATTTGAGGTATTGGATGTGTTAGTTGATTTAGTATTCCACAATGTATACATATAACAAAATATCACGTTGTATGCCACAAATATATACAGTTTATTTGTCCACTAAAACAAAAGTATGTCCCTTGGAATACATTGGACATATTTATACTTTTTAAAAAAGTACCAGTAGAGATACAGTGGTTCCCTAATGGTCCCTCTCCACTGGAGACCCTCTCCCAGGATGCCCAGCCCTCTCCCCATGACTGGGCAATTAAAGGCTAACGCACAGCACAAAAGGCAGCTTCCAGGATCCCGACCCAGCGCTGTGGCTTGCTTCTGTTCTAATTGGCCTATCTTCTGCCTTACTTGTCATTGGATATTTTGAATATCACTCCTGGGTGAATCTATATAATAAACAAAGGTCCAAGTGTGTTCTATAACATAATGAGAAACTGCAACTGTGTGTCAATAAAAATTATCTGTATAAGAAAATACTATTTCTCAAGGTTTGATGTCAGATTAAACATCATTTTCTCAGGGACCCCTCTTATTTAAAGCTCCCAGCTATGTGTCCCCACAATGTCCTCTATTCTTCCTCTCTTTGTCTGTACTTTCTCTGCTTGTATAATGTCTGGTTTTCCCAGCAGACTGTACACTCCATGAGGGTAAGGGCCATGTCTACAACCCCAGTGGCTAGGTAAAAAGGGTTCAATACATTTTCGTTGAATATAAATTTAAAAAGCGATTTCCATATAATTTTTCTAAAAAATTATTTCATCATTTGTTATTGAAGTTTTTTCTGGCATTAAAAATATCTTTGGAATTTAGATGGACCACTGTCTCTCATTTTGTTATTTAAATTTGGACACAATTTGTTCTCTTCTCGACATGGCTGTTCATTGCACTGCATGTGGTAGTCCCTATTCCTGATTAACGGACGCCAACCTGGAAATCTTCTTGGCCTTGGGGAACTGAGAACCATATAATAATTGAATTGAATGAATACAATAATAATTGAAGGCTCAATTATTATTAGAAGATATCTGAGTCCTAGGATATTAAACCTCAATCTTTCTCATTGTCCTTTCTTGGAAGCAACTCCCAGCAGTCTTTTTGAGAGTCAGTATATGGACCCACAATTCATAGTAATATGGAAATATTTTTCAGTTAATGAGAGAAGGAAGGTAGGATGATGCGAGGCTATTTCTACCAAAGAGAGGGGTATTTTTACAAAAATGATTCAAGCCATAGTTTTTATAGGACATGGAGTATAAAGTGCATAATAAAGACAATAGTTGAAAGAGTAAAATCAAGGTGAGAAAAGATATTGTAGAGACTGAAACATGAGCCAGAGATTTCCTTGTGGGCAAAGAGAAAGTGATGGGGGCACAACTCTAACGGAAGGAGCCGTGAGAATGTCTTCAGTTACAGGTTTTGTTTTACTAAAGGATGAAATAAACGCTATGTAAATAGTTGTTTCTTTTAAATTACCTAGCTCAGAGACAGCAAGCCTAGAAACCACAAAGGTTATAACACGAATCCAACAGTTTTAAAAATATACAATTAAGTGGCATTATATAGAGGCAGGACAGTAGGATGAAATAAGAGACTCTTGATACTGCTGCTGACTAGCTGTGCTGTATCAAGCAAGTCTTCACCTTTCTTGAACTATTTTCTTAGGTTAGAATATTTAATTTCTAAAGTTTCTTCTAGCTTGAAAATTTCATTATTTTGACAACTGTGATTACATGAGGCTTAGACAATGGTAAGATAATTTCTTAATTTGTATGCTGCTATGGTCTGAATATTTTGTGACCCTCCAAAACTCATATGTTGAAATATTCCTAATGTGTTGGTATTATGAGGTGGGGCCTTTAGAAAGTAACTAGGTGATGAGGGCAGAACCCTTGTCAATGGGATTAGTGCATTTATGAAAGGCCTGAGGAAAGTTTTTCCCCCCTTTTACAATGTGAGGACACAGTGAAAAGGCACCATCTTTGAAGAAGAGAGCTAGCCCTCATCAGACATCGAATCTGCTGGCACCTTGATCTTGGACTTCTCAGCCACCAGAACTGTGAACAATACATTTCTGTTGTTTATAAATTACCTAGTCTAAGGTATCTTGTTATAGCAGCCTGAACGGATTAAGACAAGTGCTGTAAAGGGAAGTCTTCTGATAAATTCAGAAGAAGCCAAATGATGTGCTTATGCAGAAAAAGCCCAGATGAAAGGTGAATCCATTATGATGGTTCTCTGGTCATCGAGATGAAGTACCCTTAGGAAAGTACCTTTTTGTATCACACACTGAAACTCACATGGTTCTAAAAATCAGAATGTAGTATATTTTTTAGACTACACTAGATTACATCCCTGTTTTTAGACATTTCCAATAACATGGCGACATCTAAAGATACAAAATACAATTATACATCGATCCCCAGAGATCCTTCCATATATATACATGTATGTGTATATATGTGTTTGTATACATGCGAGTACATATGTGTGTATATCATATATAAGTATGTGTGTGTATGTGTGTGTGTGTATGACTGAACGTCTAAGAAGAAAACATTTTACAGATACAAAAGCCCAGAGGGAGGGAGCCTAGAGCCACACAGGTAGACAAGAACCTACACTGTAGTAGCCCTTGGAGTTTAGTGTAACCAGTAATGGATAGAGGCTAGAGCACCAGATAAGACCTGGTACTGGGGAGAAAGGATTGGGGCTAAGGACACCTACAGCAAAGAGGACCCTTAGAGGACTACAGCCTCAGTGAAAAATGGACTTAAAAATTCTACATCCACCAGCACAAGGACGCTTATCTCTGCTTATAGCTCTGAGCACAAAGAAAAGTATTTCTGAGAAAGTGAAACCTCAGGCGTGTGCAAGGAGCTGAATAGTTGAATTTATCCTAATCACATGATGAGGAAAACCACAAGCTGAGAAATTAAGATAAAAAACTGGTTCTACCCAAAACTATAAAAACCCTGTAAGAAAACCTAGGAAATACCACTCAGGACACAGGCGCGGGCAAAGATTTCATGACGAAGATGCCAAAAGCAATTGCAATGAAAGCAAAAATTGACAAATGGGATCCAATTAAACTAAAGAGCTCTGCACAGCAAAAGAAACTATCGCCACAGTGAACAGACAACCTACAGAAAGGGAGAAATTTTTGCAATCTATGCATCTGGAAAAGGTCTAACATCCAGCATCTATAAGGAGCTTAAACAAATTTACAAGAAAAAAACATTAAAAAGTGGGCAAAGGACACGAACAGATATTTCTCAAAAGAAGACATACATGTGGCCAACAAACATGAAAAAAAGCTCAACATCACTGATCATTAGAGAAATGCAAATCAAGACCACAATGAGATACTATCTCACGCCAGTCAGAGTGGTTATTATTAATAAGTCAAAAAACAACAGATGCTGGCAAGGCTGTGGAGAAAAAGCAACGGTTTTACACTGTTGGTGAGAGTGTAAATTAGTTCAATCACTGTGGAAGACAAGTGTGGCAATTCCTCAAAGACCTAGAGGCAGAAATATCATTCAACCTAGCAATCCCCTTACTGGGTATATACCCAAATATATATAAATCATTCTATTGTAAAGACACATGCACATGTATGTTCACTGCAGCACTATTCACAATAGCAAAGTCATGGAATCAAGCTAAATGCCAATCAGTGAGAGACTGGATAAAGACAGTGTGGTATATATACACCATGAAATACTATGCAGCCATAAAAAGGAATGAGATCATGTCCTTTGCAGGGACATGGATGGAGTTGGAGGCCATTATCCTTAGCAAACTAACACAGGAACAGAAAACCAAACGTCGTATGTTCTCGCTTCTAAGTGGGAGCTAAATGATGAGAACATAAGGACACATAAGTGAACAACACACACTGGGGCCTGTTGGAGGGTGGGGGATGGGAGGAGGGAGAGGATCAGGAAGAATATTGGATGCTGGGCTTCATACCTGGGTAACAGTATGATCTTTGCAGCAAACCACCATGGCACACGTTTACCCATGTAACAAACCTGAACATCTGACACATGTACCCTTGAACTTAAAATAAAAGTTGGAAATTAAAACAAATAAACAGGTTCTAGGGGTGATACCTCAGGGGTATACGGCAGAAGCAGATGCAAAACCACTCTGAAAGGACTTTTCACCAATCCAGGCTACAAAGGATTTCCTTAGAAAAACAAGACCCATAATAAAATATTAGGACTGACAAGGAAATAAACAGTCCCCTATGAGGTAGAGTTAGCAGACACAATAAACCACGTGATTTTCAGCCCAAGAACTTGAGATAACAGAATAACAATCTTAAAGAAAGTATAATATACATGATTTATCATGATTAAAGGCATAAAGGACTATATAGGAGCCATAAAAAAATACGACACTGTGAAAAAGAACAGGTAAATATAAAAAAGTACAAATACACCTTCCAGAAAAAAACAGCCATGGAAACAAGTTTAATGCCAACGGCACACTGGACAGAGCTAAAGAGACTTTAAAATGAACTGGAAGACAGACCTGAGGAAATTACCCAAAATGTAGCAGAGAAAAATACAAGCATTTGTATTTTTTATATAAGATATTTTATGATCAGATTGAACCTCACAATGTTTTTCAGAAGATGAGGCAGCACACTGAGTATCTGAGCCACTCTTATGTAAAAAGTGGTACTAGAACTGTACTGTGCAATATGGTAGCCTCTAGACACATGTTGCTACTGAGCACTTAAAACTGTGGTTAACTGAGAAACTAAATTTTAAATTACATTTACTTTTAATTCATTTAAATTAAAAATATTATACAGTCACATGCCACATAACCTTTTGCTCGGTGACAGACCACCATTTGATGGTGGTCCCTTGAGATTATAACGGAACTATACAATGGAGTAGGCTATACCACCTAGGTTTGGTACATACATAACTCTATGTGTTCGGACGACATTGCCTAATGACACATTTCTTAGAACCTATTCCCATTGTTAAGCAACATGTGACTGCACTTGGTTTAGTTATTGGAAAACTTTGAAGTACGTTTGAAACAATTTGGGCACGTAAATCTACTTTGTATGAAAGATAAAATACTTTGATGAAAATGTAGTGTCTGAATTGAGATGTGCTGTAAGTGTAAAATATATACCAGATTTCAGACTCCATATAAAAAAACTAAAATATTAATTTTTAAAATAATTGAGTACATCTTGAGATAAAATTTTGGATATGTCAAAACATATTATTAAGTCCCTTTTAAACCTGGCTATTAGAAAATTTGAAATCACATATATGACGGACATATACCTATTGGACAGAAGTGTATTAGAACAAATAAAAAATGGAGATCCGAGTTACTTCCCCAGATCTAAAATGCTGGAGGCTGGAGAGTGGGGAATGAAACTCATCTGAAGACAGCTATTGCAGATAAAAGAAGCTGTAGAATCAAGAGTTTCACTTTCACTTACTGTCACTAAAAATAAAGTCACTCTAAGGGCGTTGGCTGCAAGTCTGTGACTTCTTTTAAGTTCCAGATAAAATTGCAATTAGGTTGAGAAAGTTGTTTCCACAATTATTAAAGTGACTATGAATATGGAACATGTATATATAAATATACTATGCACATACATTATACACACATATACATGCACATATACACGTGTACAGTGCATATTTTTGACCAGCTAAATTTCTCTTTTACTTTACATGTCCCAAATAGTCTAGTTTCCCAAATGCCCAAGATAAATTCGGGACTCTACCTCAATGGTTCTCATTTGAGGATCTTGCTAAAAGTGCTGACTTTGATTTGAAGGTCTGAGTTGGGAACAAAAATTCTACATTTAAAAAAAGCTGGCTGGGCACAGTGGTGCATGCCTGTAATCCCATGAGGGAGGCTGAGGCAGGCAGATCACCTGAGGTCAGGAGTTCGAGACCAGCCTGACCAAGAGATGGAGAAACCCCATCTATACTAAATATGCAAAATTAGCTGGGCCGTGGTGGCGCATGCCTGTAATCCCAGCTACTTGGGAGGCTAAGGCAGGAGAATCGCTTGAACCCGGGAGGTGGAGGTTGTGGTGAGCTGAGCTCGCACCATTGCACTCCAGCCTGGGGAACAAGACTGAAACTCTGTCTCAAAAAAACAAGCTTTCTAGTGATTAGATATGTATTTGTGTGTCTACATATATATATATTAATATATACTTTAAATTTGAATCTTCAGTTAGTTCATTCATTTTACTCAGTGATCAAAGAAACATTTTACAACATGAATTTTGAGCCCAGAGCTGCAATAGACACTTTCCTTCCATTGGATCTTCTCTTCTTCTCAGGCCCTTCGTACTTGCCTTGTTTTTACTGTATTTCATCAATTATTTTACAATACACTAAGAAAGAATTGAATGCTGCCCATTAGACTATGACATTCATTTAACCATAGCCCTATTCAAAAATGTCGAAATGTGAAAAATATGCATCTGTGATGATACATGGAATCAGTTTCCCCAGGTCTTACTTGAGACCCACATTTAACACTGCTGATGGATACTGGGGCCTGGATGCCACTTTATACCCCTTCCCATACATGAATTCATGATGTCTCCCCCAAATAATCCCTACTTTCTTCTGAATTCTACATCTCAGTAAGCAACGCAAGCCCTAGGTAATTCAGATGCAGACAGTTCTCAGTCCATACCCTGAGAAACAATGTTCTTCAAGGAAAGTCTCTATAATTGTTCTCAGTGTTGTGATATTTATGGTTACCATCTAAGGGTTTGCTAGCTCAAAGTCAATGTTTTCTTACAGGTATTTTATAAATATACCAAGGATACCAGCCAGCCCCACAATGTAGCCTCAAGAACTACTTAGAAAGGTAGCTGTGTAACACTACTCCCTGTTTTTGAATCTTAAAATTTTCTCCTTGTTTAGGACAAAATATTTCCGGCTTGTGACTCAATATATAATATTCATTCTAGTAAATCTTTCACTAAAGCATCACTTTTATCCTAACTTTTAGGAAGGAAATCTGTCCTGGATATGACAAAAAGGCTGCAAAAAGGAAAAGGAGCCAGATGGTAACCACCTAAGTCCAGTAACCACATGATCTTGAGACTTTTTATGCTGAAATATAACCCCACTCACTTATGCACTCTAAAATGTTGTGTAATCATGACTTAGTGCCACCACTAAATGAATATGGAATGTGTTACATTTAATGTGCTCTGAGGGTACTGCTGTGTATTTTATTATATAATCATAAACCCATTGATATACCTGAATAAACCACATCCACCTCTAAAGCATCATTTCTCTCCATATCCACTTAAAACTGCAAATGGCTTAATCTAGTGTCTCAATACACTTAAGACTTAAAAGGAGACTAAAGATGAACAAGGTGAACATTTTGATAGCACTTTCTACAAAAAATGCTTTATTTAAAAATATGATCTTTTTAAAAAGGAGACAACTTTTATATACACTTACTTTAGAAACAGTCAAAAACACAACAAAATAAATTCAGATTTAGAAATGATGATTTATAACATACAATACTGGTGTGCTGAACAAGACAGTTTAAATGTATGATTCTTTTTGTCCCTTCACATTTCAATAATTCACATTTGTTAAAACTAGTGGCTGGGACTAAAGAAAAGGTCATATCTGAATCCTTTCCCCTTCAGAAATCTGTCACCCTTCTGGGCAGTTACAGAAATGGCAGCAGCTAGGCAGTGTTTGTATTTCTTTGGGTGCCTGCCTCTGTGTCAAAAAATGTCTCTCTGCTTTTATTAATTTTTCTATGAAATTTATTTTTTTGTGGCTATAGGGCCTGGTCATATGTCCCAGGCCTTTTAAAATCTAAATTTCTAAAAATGGACACTCCGTAAGGGCAAGGAGCATACACTGCTATGACCTAACTGGACTCAGAGTTCAATGCTCTTAGGTTATCAGCAAGAGACATGATTTTGATCTTCCAGTTAGCACTCCGAAGAGCTATCAACCAATCTTTTTCAGCATGGTAGTGAAATATTTCAAACCATATTCAAACATCTAATATAGACTTATAATAAAACAGGAAAAATGGCTTGCCAAATTAAAGTGCTATGAGCTACTACATTCAAGAGGTTATCTTGATTTTCTTTTATTTTTTGAGATGGAGTCTCACTCTGTCGCCTAGGCTGGAGTGCAGAGGCATGATCTCAGCTCACTGCAACCTCTGCTCCTGGGTTCAAGCAATTCTCCCTGCCTCTCAGCCTTCTGAGTAGCTGGGACTACAGGTGCCCGCCACCAAGCCTGACTAATTTTTGTATTTTTAGTAGAGATGGGGTTTTCCTATGTTGGCCAGGCTGGTCTAGAACTCTTGACCTCAGGTGATTCACCTGCCTCAGCCTCCCAAAGTGCTGGGATTACAGGTGTGTGCAACTGCGCCTGGCCTATCTTGATTTTATAATCTGATGTTTTAAAAACTATTTTCCACCATGGTCGCCGCTTCTCAAACTGGGGAACTCTAGCCATCTTCCGGGAGTGTCACTTTTTTTTTTCCCAGACATAGACGTTTAAAAAATTTTTTAATCTTAAAAAGTCCTGTTGTATATATTCACAGGTAAAATAGGAATAATTTTAAAGATAAAACACATGACTTCAAAGAAATTACAAGTTGACATCTTGGACTCTACCCATCATACTTTATCTCCTCTGAGGAGGATTTCAGTAATTACAGCTGTGAAGCAATGACCTAGGAGATCTTGATTTCTCAACGTGTAGCCAGGTCTTTACTGACAGTGAATGTAAATAAAATTCAAAGTCTTGGTGCATCCTCCTGAGTTCCATCTTCAGATATAATGTAATTCTCTGATTAAATATATACAGTCCTGTCTATACTGATCAGGAATTAAGTCAACGAAAGAACTCTGGACTGATTTTTATTTTTCATTGTTTATAATTAGAGGAATGCTGCAGTTAAGAAGATTACTGCTTTACAACTAAAAATACACAACATGTGTCATCAAAGGGAGTGGAACTCATGAAGCCGAAAGATTAGAACTTGACCCAGTGAAAATAATGGGGACAGTAACTGGGTGGTTTTTTCCTTCTTCCAAATTTACATTAAATTATATCATCCCTATTCTTTACTGCCCTTTTGGCTGAAGAGGTAAATACATGGTATTTTTCTGAATAATTAATTACATTACCTCCTCTAGAATCCCAAATCCACTAGGGATTCTTTCTTGACTCCAAAAGGATGCTTTCGGTATGTCATGGGTATAAACTCAAACTGCTTGCCAATTGTAACTACTTGTCAAATAGAAAGTCAATAGCCATTTTCTGTATAAATAACATTTATAAAGAACAAAATTAAGTTGCAAATGAAATTATGTCAAATTTACAGTTTCTTTTTTTAAACAATGGGTCAATGTCATCAACATTATCTGTAAATCAAGTTACCATCTGATACATTTAATAATTAAATACAGTTAAATATGACAATGGATCAAAAATGATCCTAGCTAGTTTAAGGATTAATCTAATTAATCCCACAATTTAATGAGACCATCCCAACCACATGTTATGACCTTAGAAGTTTCATGAGGATGCCACACTGCACCTATACACACTTTATCATGAGCTTTAAATCGACTGTAGAGTTTTGTGGTCTTCCAGTCCCAAATGTTTAATTTTCCATTTCCATCTCCTGAAATCACATAACTATAATGGGAAGAAAAATAAATTCAAATTATTCAAATACCTTAACCTGGTAAGGTGAATGAAGAATAGGGGAAGATACTGTCTTTTCACATTAACATTAAAAAAACATCCAATGCAAATATACAATACTCAGAATAACAGGTAGAACATGAAGCAGTCTACAATTTGAAATTCTATTTTAAAAAACCTCCCAACCAATCTAAGAGTAGAAAATTATTTTTAACTGGGAAGACTGGGAGTCCCGGGGCCACAGTGAATGAGGTTACACAATCAGTCTCTAGATAGTCAGAAACAGAGATTGGAGAACCAATTCCACATATAGCTAGGGAACCTTTTAGATCGATTCCATCATAGTAGCTCTACCACTTTCATAATTACTTTTTGGCTTTAATATCTTTTGAATACATCTAGAACTGAATCAGAGGTAGGCCCAATTACTAAGCTAAACATACAAAGTTACTGGGATTTCTAAATTACTTCTACCTATACATTTTAACTAAGAATCATGCTGTAGGCTTCACAAATCCAGTGTGACCTAGAGATATTCAAAAGCTGGATTAGAGGTTTCAGCACAGACAAGCTGTAGTGAAGCTGTAACTGCAACACTGTAATACACAATTAATTCTTCTGGTGTTCATTCAGTCATAGCAATACAGTGATTATAGCACTTCTAGTCTTGCTTAGAAAAGCAGAGAGAAAATAAGGCTTTGGTTATATTGACAGGGATTTAGGTGACTAAAGGGCATAAGCCTAAGTAATAGAAGGGAATATACTAAAGCAAGAACCTAAAAAAAGCAAAATGTAATTTTCCTAATTTGTTCTCACCTTTATAGCCAGCATTTTGAAAATGTTAACAGATTATCGAGTTTTCATAAAAATATATTATGTGAGAGTGATGTGTAAAGTGTTATTTGTACAACAACAGTTTATATCATATTTGAATACTAGAACAGATTAGAAGTCTTAAACTTACCTCATGTCTGGTGAAAAGTCCACCTGACAAGCATAGCCTGCTACCATATGGCCCTTAAAAATTTTTTTCTTATTTAATCTAAATCTGTTCTGTGCTCCAAAAATTAAGATTTGGTTGTCCATTGATTGGCATGCTAGCCATTTTCCTGTAAATTCAATAAATGAGGTATTTTAGAGAAAGACTAAAACATTTTTAAAAACTTTTTATTTTAAATATGTTCACTGTGATTAATGTAACTTTTGCTCCCAAATACTTTATAACACTAAAAAATAAATTTACTATACCACCTGTAAAGTGTTACAAATATGTCACTGGCAAGAGGTATTAATATATAAACTAAAGGCTTTTGCATATACAATCCTATATCATTGAGCACTCTCATATAAAAGCTTTTTTTTTTTTTAAAAGAATAAGGAAATATAGAAATTCCAAGTTTCATGTTAAAGAAATAAGCTAAAAGTTATGAAATGAAATGAATTTATAGTAAGTTAGACAACAGAACTATGGGAAATAGGAGAAAGAGACTTATCTGTGGTAATTATGGAATAAAGAAAGATTAACTGGTGAGAAAGCCTAGGGTTATAAAATAAAACTATACAAAAAAAGAGGTAATTTAAAAAAATTATAGTAACTTTTTTAACAGCCACAATGCTTTTCTCTACTTAGGATTCATCAAAGCCCCCAGAGCCTAAACTGCAGTGTCTATAGTCATGCGCCACTTAACAATCTTTCAGTCAATGATGGACCACACATATGACAGTGGTCTCATAAGATTATAGAGCCAAATTTTTACTGTATCTTTTCTATATTTAGATATGTTTCGATACACAAATGCTTACCACTGACTACATTATTCAGAACAGCAACATGCCATACAGGGGTAGAGCCTAAGAGCAACAGGCTATACCATACAGCCTGGGGTAAGTAGGCTCTACCATCTAGGTTTGTGTAAGTACTCTGTATGATGTTCATAAAATGACAAAATCACCTAATGCTGCATTTCTCACAAGTACCCTTGTTGTTAGGAATGCATGACTATACTTCCACCCTATATACAGTCATTCCTTGGTATCTGTTGGCAACTGGTTCCAGGATCTGCACTCCCTACCCAATACCAAAATCCACAGATGCTCAAGTCCCTTATATAAAATGGCATAGTCTTTGCATATAACCTACACATATCTCCTGTATATATTAAATCACCTCTCGATTACTTCTAATGCCTAATACAACATACATGCTTTGTACCTAGTTGCTATCCTGTGTTTTTTAATTTGTATTTTTAATTGTTATATTGTTATTTTTTACTGTTTGTTTTGTTGAATATTCTGGACTCGTGCTGGTTGAATCCCAGGATGTGGTGCTCATGGACACGAAGGGCCAACAGTACATGTAAACATTACTAAGTAAGGAAATAGACTCAATGCCTGAGTGGGTAAATGGCCTTGTTCAAGATGGGCACAAAATTTGTAACAGGTGGTTTAAAAATAAGCTACGTGAAATGTAGATGCACAGTGATGAAGTATATAATCTAGCAATTATCAAAAAAGGATTCACTTAGGTTGCTTTTCTTATAAAAAAGATAGAGCATTTGACAACTATTACCATTTGCTTGTGTCAGAGGCCCTGATGGAACACAAACTCTTCCTTGCCCCATTATGTGAGTTGACAGTGGCCTCGATGACAATGTCCCCCAAATATCAGAACCCCCACTTTAAGACTCTCATGTAGAGCTATAATTACATCAGTATATTGTCAGTATATCTGTAGCACAAATTATCTTGTACTGAAGACAATGGATTAAACAATATTAAATAGATTTATCTTTTTAATTTTTGCCTGAGGAAATTTTTTATAGTGAATTGCTAAAGTGTTCTCATTATAAAGAATCAGACCAAAATTTCCTATCCCCTGAAAGAGATTACAATAAAACATTATTCTTATTTTTTTTAGAGAGAAAGGTCTTGCTCTGTTGCCCAGGCTGGAGTATAGTCATGCAATCATAGTCAACCTCCTGACTCAAGCAAACTGCCCATCTCGGCCTCCCAAGTAACTAGAACTACAAACGTGCACCACCATGCCAGTTGATTTTTAAAATTTTATTTTGTAGAGACGAGGTCTCTCTATGTTGCCCAGGCTAGTCTCAGACTCTTGGGGTCAAGTGATTCTCCTGCCTTGGCCAATCATTATTAAATAATGTACTGAACGTGATTCTGTTTGGAAGGAGAATGAGAAAAGAATACTCTGGCCGGGCATAGTGGTTTAGGCCTGTAATCCCAGCACCTTGGGAGGCTGAGGAGGGAGGATAACTTGAGCCCAGGAGTTTAAGACTAGCCTGGGCAACAAAGGGAGACCCTTGTTTCTTAAAAAAAGAAAAGAAAAGAAAAGAAAAGAAAACTGATTGTTAAACAGAAATCTTCTGATGTTCAATCAATGTTAGCAGTAAATCATTTTTTTATTTTTATTTAAAAAAAGACAGAAAAGTAGGTGAGGTGACTTACATATGAAAGCCAGTAATTCTTTCTAATATTGTAAAGATTACCTTATACAAGTAATGGCACTGTGACAAACTTTCCCAAGAAGGAAGGGACCAAAGTTCTTTTGAATACAGAAATCACACCGTATCTTAAAAGCTCATTTAAAAATACAACCTACACACTAACTCACCATTTGGAGACAAAGTCACTGCAGGCATTGAGTGCATACTGGGTTCTGCTATATACTTGAAATCCACAGGGATATCCCTAAAAATTTTAAATAGGATATCGGAATAAGCAATTTTTATAAAGTACCTTCTGAAGAATTATCTCTGGAACAAAGGAATAATATGCAAATAAAAGCAAACTCTTGAAATTATGTATTTAATAAATCTTTCATGAAACTTTCTGGAAGAAGAAAAATCACAAGATGACACTGTATTGCTTATGGTGAATCTTGTACTTCATAAATGACTTCCCATGATCATTATAACAGTGACAGTGATTTTGTTTTCTATTTGATTTAAACCTGGCCTTTATGTTAAAAAATCTGTTACTAAAAGTTCTTTAATAATGTACCATGGCAACGGGTACACTAAAATCTCAGAATTCATCACGATATAATTCATCCATGTAGCCAAAACCCATTTTTAGTCCAAAAGCTGTTGAAGTAAAAATAAATAAATCAATTAAAAATGTACCATGGTAGGGCAAAGCAAGATGTCTGAGGCAAGCCTAGGGGGAAGTGTTATTTTACCAGCCAGTCAACCTTAACTCGAGTGGGTGAGAGTGTTAAAGAGCCTGCAGCAATGCAGGAGGATGACAGGCAAAGCTGTAGGGATCTGTGAGCTGGTCTAGCCCATCCAGAAATGATGATAAATTATGATAAATAAATGCTTGGTACCTGGACTATTTTCAGTTTACATGTAAAGCATTTCAAATGTGTTTGGTGAAGGAGAAAAAACATTAAAAAGAAAAAAAAAGCTCACGTGAATGATACAAAGAATGAAAGAAAAAAAAATAAAAAACTAGCCACCTAAATTTAGAACCATCAAAAGTTCTAAGTGCCTTTTCATTTTCAATATTCCCCAAGCTAAAAATCCTTTTCTGAAAGGAGTTTTGGTCTTGTTGCTTTTCATGAAACCAGAAATATTTTTTACAGAGTAATGTGTGGGAAATGTAATCTGATGAGTAACACAGATTATACAGCAGCAATTTCAATTTCAAACCCTGTTTCAAGTTCCAATACTCTGGTTAACTGTAAAACAATAATAATGTGCCTTAATATAAGGATTTTCTCTATTTATCCATCCATCCAGCAGAAGGAGCAAATGACTAGAAGAAACTTCTATCAGGGTCGTGGTCAGAGGAAAACATTTTCAGGTATAACCTGGGGAATAACATCATTTGTCAGATCTCCAACCCTTTATACCTCTATGGTACCAATGAGAACTGACATTTAGAATGACTCAAATGTATTAAAAAGATCTGCGATCGAAAAAAGGCTTGTTTCTTCCTTCCTTGTACTTATTGTTAGTGGTTAGTTATTTTACAATATGAATTAAAACATGAGAATTTTCTAAATTAACCGTATTCCAGGTTCATATTGATCAATGTGTTAACAAAAGTAAACAAAGAAATTCAAATGGATACCTTATTTCAAGGAATCTTCATACCAGGAGCTTGGAAGAAGAATTGGAACTACGCTGTGGACTTCATTATTTCTAGCAACAATGCCTGCTAGGCATAAACACAACATGGCTCGGCACAGTGGCTCACACCTGCAATCCCAGCACTTTGGGAGGCCAAGACGGGTGGACCACCTGAGGTCAGGAGTTTGAGACCAGCCTGGCCAACATGGCAAAACCCTGTCTCTACTAAAAATACAAAAATTAGCTGGGTGTGGTGGCACAGGCCTGTAATCCCAGCTACTCGGGAGGTTGAGGCAGGAAAATTGCCTGAAGCCAGGGGGCGAAGGCTGCAGTGAGCCGAGATCATGCCACTGCACTCGACACTCCAGCCTGAGCGACAGAGTGAGACTCCATCGCAAAAATAAACAAACAAACAAACAAACACAGCACTATTTTCTAATTGGATACTGTAACTCAGTATAATAAGCTAGTAATTCATATCTTGCAAATAATCTCCAGTTTAAAAATGAATTCACCAAAAAAAACACCTAATAAATGTCTATGAATTTTTAAAGCTAAAATATAAACAGTAGTGTCAACTTCCATAAAATTTTCTTTAAGAAATATTTTACCAAAATAAATACCTTCTGGAGAAAACACGTCTATGACATTTCATGCATTTGGTCAATTAAAATACCATGAGTTGGCCTGGTGCGGTGGCTCACGCCTGTAATCCCAGCACTTAGCAAGGCCGAGGTGGGCGGATCATGAGGTCAAGAGATTGAGACCATCCTGGCTAACATGGTGAAACCCTGTCTCTACTAAAAATACAAAAATTAGCTAAGCGTAGTGGCGCATGCCTGTAGTCCCAGTACTTGGGAGGCTGAGGCAGTAGAATCACTTGAACCTAGGAGGTGGAGGTTGCAGTGAGCCAAGATTGTGCCACTGCACTCCAGCGTAGGTGACAGAGTGAGACACTCCCTCAAAAAAAAAAAAAGTTGCTGAATATCTAATACAGTCTTTTATTCTCCTTTAGAACATAATACAGTTAGTTTGTATAGTTTTACTTAAGAAAGCCAAGTTTCCTTTTCTTGTATTATTATGGTACTCTAAGCAGGTACAGAGTATAAAAGTTTGGCAAACACCACTTGTCTGAAGGCCCCAGTGTTGCTAATTTTCCCAGAGAGGAGGTCAGCTATCACTTTGCGGAGGTCAGGGCGTCCCTTCCTCTCCTAAGCAAGTGGCCATCACTAGTAATTGCTCTTAGGGATGATTTATGCAGTGACGCACAGTTCCGGGGCTCCTGAGCTGGTTTTGCTTCCTACTTGTCTTTGTAGCAGGACAGACCCTCACATTTATTACTTTCTCACTAATCAAATCAAATACAAGTTATTACTACCTTCTCTCCTTACCAGTCCCCTCATTCATCTAACTATCCATCCACATGATCAAGAATTCAAGTTTTGTGAGGCCAGTAGTTTGTGACCAGCCCAGCAAACAGAGTGAGATCCTGTTTCTACAAAAAACTTAAAAATTAGCCTGGCATGGTGGCATGCACCTGTAGTCCCAGTCACTCAGGAGTCTAAGGGAGGAGGATCGCTTGAGCCCAGAGCCCAGTAGTACAAGGTTGCAGTAAGCTATGACTGCACCACTACATCTAGCCTAGGCAACAGAGTGAGATCCTGTCTCTTAAAACACAAAAAACAAGCTTTGGAATCAGTTTGATCAGAGTGTGAACTCTGGCCCTTTCATGTCCTATATAACCTTGGGCAAATTACTTAAACTATATTAACTTCCTTATACATAAAATGGGAATAACAAATGTACCTATCTTATAAGACTGCTTTGCACACTAAATCAGATGGTTCAGGTGAAATGCTTAGCATAGTGACTGGCATATAGAAAGAGCTCAATCAGTGTAACATCATTGATAATTATACCAATAATGACTTCTTTAGAGATTCAGCACATATTGTGTGCCAGGCACTGTGTTGGGAACAGACAGTAAGCATGACTCATACTGTTCTTTCTCTCATGGTTAAGAACTTGTCAGGAAAGAGAACAAATAAACAAGCACTTGAAGTATGCTAAAAGCTGTGGAAAGCCAATGACAGTGTGGGATGATACAGAGGAGGCACCTAATCTTATCTGAGGACTGGTCAGAAAGGCTCTCATAGTAACGGTTAAACTGAAATCTGTTTTTTGTTGTTGGGTTTTTTTTGTTTTTGAGACGGAGTCCCGCTCTGTTGCCCAGGCTGGAGTGCAATGGTGCAATCTCAGCTCACTGTAACCTCCACCTCCCAGGTTTAAGCGATTCTCCTGCCTCAGCCTCCCAAGTACCTGGGACCACAGGTGCACACCACCACATCTAGAGATGGGGTTTTACCATGTTGGCCAGGCTGGTCTTGAACTCCTGACTTCGTGATCTAACCACCTTGGCCTCCCAAAGTGCTAGGATTATAGGTGTGAGCCACCGTGCCCAGCCTGCAATCTGTTTTTTTAAAATTACATATTTATTTATAATTTTTAATTTTTTTATTCAGATGGGGTCTTGCTCTGTCACCCAAGCTAGAGTGCAGTGGCACAAGCATAGACCACGGCAGCCTCGACCTCCCAGGCACAAGCAATCCTCCTGCCTCAGCCTCCCGAGTAGCTGGGACTACAGGCCTGTGCCACCACACTAGCTAATTTTTTTATTTCTTGTAGAGACGGGGTTCAAGAACCCAGGCTGGTTTCGAACTCCTGGGTTCAAGCGATCCACTCAAATCAGCCTCCCAAAGTGCTGGAATTATAGGTATGAGCCATTGTGCCCAGCCAAGTTAAAGTAAAACCTAAAGAATGACGTCATTTGTAACAAAACAGTATCATGACTTTTTAGGAGTGTTTCCTAAGATCTGAGAGGAAATGAAAAAAAAAAAAGAAACATACTAACATTACCATTAGTTTAACAAAAATTCTTTGCTGACCAATGTTTTACTTTAGAACACCCACATACACATATCCTTAAGCCCTGTAATTGCTCGATTATTTAAATATTTACCAACTTCTTTTATACCACTCTACATTTAAACTTGAAAATATCTGAAACATCAGAAAGTTTGAGTATGATCAAACTGTTAAAGTACATAAAACAAAACAGAACATGTATATGTATGTTTATTCTCCAGAGTCTGTGCAAATGATTTAAGGTGGTTCATATAAAACTTGGGGTCCATATTAGATACTCTGTAAAAAAACATTTCTGAAGTAAGAAAGATCTTAGCTGTAAGGTAGTCTCTAACATGGGCTATATGTTAAGACTACTCTCCACTACTTGGGGATAATCTGAAGGGGTGCAGTGGTGGTGGTGGTGAGTGTGGGAGAAACTACAATTAAATTACATTAAATGTTCAGTCACCCAGATTGTCCTGACAATGGTTAGGGACCTGCTCAGGTCCCCAAAGGGACTTAGGTATAAAGAGGAAACCACTGGCTGTGGTTCAAGGCTTTCCACTTGTTGAAGCAGAAAAACTTGTGGGGGATGGAAAGATACACTTTTTAGTCCTTGCTAGGAGGACTCATGGCTGAGCTGTGCTTCATAACTGACTGGTTTCCATTCAGTCATTCATTTTAACAAAAAGGTTAGTAAGCATTTTTTTGCAACTAAATTATAGAACACACAATGATATGTAATGAAACTAGTATATTGCTTAACTTTAGAAAAATATTTTTTTCCCTAGGAAAGTACAATTAACCAATATATGACTATATTCTATAAGTAAAACATTTGTACCAGAGTGATGATATGGGGTTACATGGTTTGGTTCTGTGTCCCCTCCCAAATCTCATCTTGAATTGTACTTCCATAATTCCCATGTATTGTGGGCGCGACCCTGTGGGAGATAATTGACTCATGGGGATGGTTTCTCCCATACTGTTCTCGCATGGTAGCGAATCAGTCACACAAGATCTGATGGTTTTATGAAGCGAAACCCCTTTCACTTGGCTCTTATTCCCTCTCTTGCTGCCACCATGTAAGAAGTGCCTTTCTGGCCAGGCGTGGTGGGTCACGCCTGTAATTCCAGCACTTTGGGAGGCCAAGGTGTGCGGATCACAAGGTCAGGAGATCAAGACCATGCTGGCTAACACAGTGAAACCCCGTCTCTACTAAAAATACAAAAAATGAGCTGGGTGTGGTGGCAGGCACCTGTAGTCCCAGCTACTCGGGAGGCTGAGGCAGGAGAATGGCATGAACCCGGAAGGCAGAGCCTGCAGTGAGCCGAGATCACGCTGGTGCACTCCAGCCTGTGCGACAGAGCGAGACTCCATCTCAAAAAAAAAAAAAAAAAAAAAAGGGCCTTTCTCCTTCATCAATGGTTGTGGGGCCTCCCTAGCCATGTGGGACTTAAGTTCATTAAACCTTTCTTTTATAAATTGCCCAGTCTCACGCATGTCTTTATCAGTAGTGTGAAAACAGACTAATACATGGGGCATCTTTCAGTACTGAATAATCATAAAAAGTGGACATTTAAAAAAATTAAGATATACGCCACTACTTTCTTTGGGTGGTTCTAGGGCCACGATCTTATGCTCAATCCCCCTCCTCCTTGCCAGTTATTTTACAGAGATGAATAAGGAACCTAATAAAGAATGTAAGACAGCAAAATACAAATCCAGCATCACTACAAGAAAAACAACTCAAGATACACATCCTTTGAAAAGACTATCCAAAGATTATAAATGGTAGCATGTTTAGATTTTAATCTCCACATTGTCAGTATTTACATAGTTAAAAGTTTGATTGGCAAGCCAGGATCACAGTTGCAAAAAATATTCAATGGTTCCATATTATCAGGCTTCATCTTCGTCGATATCATTTTTAACTGCTTGCTTTATATAAATCAGATTTTGTACTGATGGAAACTCACCATTCCCAAACTCTTAGGCTTTTATCATCAGATGTGCTCACAAATCTCCTGTTCTCATCCACAAAAACGATGGTGTTGACAGCTCCCAAATGCCGATCATATTCCTGCACAATTTCTCCACTTCGGATGTCCCACTGTATATCAGGCAAGAAAAAAGGTAAAGACAGAAGTCGAGTGGATTTATGAAAGACCATAATTCTGGAAAGTGGAGAAAGAGAAGATCTTCAACATGATGTTTTTATAAATGTAAATTTTTCTAAGAATGGTGCATCAGCCGTCCCTAAAAGTAGCAAACATTAAATGAGTAATATTAGCTTATTAACTTATTCCATCCCCTTATACAACATAAAGCTTAGGAGTCTTAACAAAATACTGTGAAAAACTTACTTGCACAATCTTCTTATCAGACATCCCAGCCACAAAGAGATTTTGCTTATCTTCATCAGGATTGAATTTGACACAATAAGGTACTTTTCGGTTTGTAAATCTTGATATACACTGTCCTAAAACCAAAGACTCAAATTAAATAGGTAAAATAAATTTGACCACTTAAAGATGACTGTGAGATTAACATCTAGAGGTCACCAGCTTAATAAATTTTGAAGAAGGGCTGCCTGCTTGCTCTTTACTGTAAACTACATTTGTTCTTTTTCACAGATTTTTAATGATTAAAAATAATTTTTTCAAAAGTAAATCTGCACTACCAATTGTAGAATAAATAAATTATAACTTCATTCATATAATGAAATAGTGCAAGCAATAAAAAAGATCAAACTATTGGTATAAGCCATGAGGGACTCTCAGACATTATGCTGGAGCTAGAAACAAAAGAGAAAAAATGGTATGATTTCATATATAAGAAGTTTAAGAAGAGGAAAAATGAATCTGTGATGACAGAAGTGGTTACCATGGTTACTGGGAGTGGGCACAGACTGGAAAAGGGCATAAGAAACCTTTACTGAGTGCTGGAAATATTCTATATCTTGATCTTGGTGGTAGACAACTGCATAGGTATGTTTACAAAAAAAAAAAATCACTGAATATTTAGGCACTTCATACATTTTACTGTATGTATATTTTATCTTGATTTTTAAAAGAACCTGCAAAATGGTAGTCTCTCAGCCTTGGCCACACGGTACAATCATCTAGTCTATACACTGTACCAATTACGTAAATACCTCTGAAGGTGGGACTCAGGCATCAGTAACATTAAAGCTCTTCGGATGATTATAATATGTGGCCAGAACTGAGAACCACTGCTAAAGTGCTGAAGAACATGGGCTTTGGCATCAGAGAGAGCTTCATTTGAAACCAAGTCTGCCACTTACTAGCTGTGTGACCCTGAAAAAGTTAGCTCTTTAAGCCTCAGTTTCCGTATCTATAATCTAATAATAGTACTTACCTCATAGGGATAAATTAAGATTGAAGGAGATACTGAATATCAATGCTTAGCAATTATGCCTATTAGATGACGTTTAATAAATATTAACTATTATCATTACCCTTCAAATACAGTAAGGGTAATGATAATAAGACAATAAGATAATAAGATGATTTTTCTAATTACATAAAATTATACTAGCCACAACACATTAATGTGAATCAATTAATAAGCAGCAATTAGTATGGCTGTGAATATATAAAACCAACTGGCCTGTGAAAGTTTAGACCTACATTTTAATCAATTTGTGCAAACACATTTAATTTTGTTCATTAGACATTTATTGCACTTCTGTTATATGCAATGCACAGTGCGAGATGATGTAGGGGAACAGAAAGATCAATTAGATGGCCTATACAAGATTTTGACTTTGCTTATCTCTCAATATGTTTGCTTGATAAACTCTATCTGGTGGAAACAAGTTTCACAGTAAAAGAGTTACTTATGCTCAGTTTCAACTCTACAAATGTATTCTGTGATATTTGCTGACAGTGAATGGTAAGAGAATCAGCAGTTATAGAAGGTGCCATTTGGCCACAGAAGACTACTCACACCATTTCATATATAAACGATAACTTGTAAGATGAATATGTATTAGCATAAGTGAACTCTTACCTGTCTCAGTGTCCCAGAGCTTAAGATACCTGTCATAGGCTGCGCTGAGGAACTGTGTTCCTGCAGTATTGAAGCAAATATCCCTAACAGCCTTACTGTGACCTAAAGGTGGAGTCAACAGAAACAGCAATGAGGTGAAGCATCATATCTTCTCTTAAAACATAAACACCATAAAGAGACACAGCACTAAGCAGTGGTTCTCAGCTGTGAGTCAAGATCACTGGAATGCCACTGCCTGATTTACTGACTTAGAATATGTTATGTGTGGGCTTCAGAATGTGGGCGTTTTTTTTCCTCTTGAAGAAGCTCCTCAGGTGATTCTGATGCATAACATCTTGGTTAAGAACCAAGAGAAAAGGTTTAACTTTTCTTTTAAGTCTGTCATAGCAATTTCTTAATATGCAGTACATACAAGTGACGACTAGCTAGCCAAGAATTTATGAATGTAAAAGACCAATTATTGCCAGTGAAAGAAATGGCTGCTGGAATTTTGGAGGTTCACTCTCAGACTGTTCACCAGGCTGCAAGTGAAAACAAAGTGACCTAAACCTAAAGCTCAGGAAACTGTAGCCCTTGTTCAATAATTGCATATTTCTGTGATCATATTACCAAATTTCATAGAAACTGATTCAGAATGTAGGAGACTTTCCAAAAACTATTATTAGCTTGCACTGGTTTTTTATTTTTGAGACAGGGTCTCACTCTGTTGCCCCGCCTGGAGTGCAGTGGCTAGATCTCAGCTAACTGTAAACTCAACCTCTCTGGCTCAAGCGATCCACCCACCTCAACTTCTCGAGTAGCTGGAATTACAGGTGCGCATCACCACGCCTGGCTAATTTCTGTATTTCCTGTAGAGACAGGGTTTTGCCACGTTGCCCAGGCTAGCTTCTATTGTTTTAAGATGATGTTTTGACAATACACTAATTTTAAGGTGCTGATTACACTTTACTTAAAAATGAATATTGCCAGACCACTCAACTCTTAAAAGTTACAGGGAAAAATAAAATGTGGCTAAACAAAAGCAAAAATGTTCCACCCCACCATGACCAAGACACATACAATTGTGCAAAATGAGCACGGCACAAATTGTTAACCACATGCAGCAGCTCTAAACCATCACCTCCAGTGAACTCGCATCAGGAGGTATGTGTCATGGCAATTAGCCATCCTTTTCTACAGCTGGAGTCCCAGTCAGAGCTGCTATCATCTCCCTCAGGAGGAAAATTTCAGTTTTCCACAGAAAAATGGTCTGTCAGTACAGGGGAGACAAATGCAGACCAAATCCACTCTATCTGACGGAGACATTTTGTTCCCCTGTACGCAGCTAAGAGCCCTCCGCAAGTCTTCCTTTAGGCTGCGGTGTCATCTTAGGCAGAATTAATTTGTACAGGGAGGCCCTAAAATCATAAAGCACTGCCGAACAGACTCCCACTTTAATCTAAAAACAGAGCCACTAAGAGTCACACCGTTTCAATGTGGTACAGTTAAATCTGGAAAGAGTAACTAGCCTTCACATGAAATTTGACAAAGACAATAAACCTTTCTCTACCAAAAAGGCTAGCTTGTCACAAAGCTGTCCTCCCTTTGGCCTTCTTTCTTTCTTCAAGGAGTTCTCTCAATCTCATCCTTTTTTTATGCTTTAGCTGCCAATTCTCAGTCTCTCTTCAAAGCTCAACATTTGGCTATTTAATTGCTTACTAGACATTTTCACCTCAATATCCCAAAGGCAGCTCAAATTTGGTGTATCTAAAACCTCACCATCATCTTATGTTCCTTCGTGGTGAATGGCACATCATTCATCCAGTCTTATGGGAGTCACCCTAGATTCCTGTCTCACTGTGATCATTCACATGCCATGACTAAATCTCACTGACTTTAACTCTAATATGTCTTCTCTCTCTGCTGCTTTGGTTCAGACTCTCATCATCTCTAAACCAGACCTATGAAATAACTGTGTAATTCATTTCCCTTCCTCCAGGCTTGCCCTACCAAATCATCCTGCGTATTGCCATTTGATCTTCGTAAACTTCAAATCATGTTGCTTTCCGGAAAGAGCTCTTTAATGGTTCCCCAATGCCCTCACAACAGAGGCTAAACTCTTTATTAATGGCACAGGAGGTCTTCCACGCTCTGGTCCC
Organism: Papio anubis; assembly: GCF_008728515.1. NCBI lineage: Eukaryota > Metazoa > Chordata > Mammalia > Primates > Cercopithecidae > Papio > Papio anubis. Next base: position 152,940,682 of record NC_044981.1, read on the forward strand.
TCTCTTGCTACTTTTCTCTGCTTTTCATTCTCACCATCCCCCATACTCTGACAATCCTGAAATGTATGTGGATCCCCTCAGCAGCACACTGCCTCACACTACTTTTGTTTTGCATCTGCTGCTCTTGCTTCCTAGTTCTCTTTCTTTGTCTAACTGGGGACACTGACTCCTCCTTCCAGATTCAGCTCAAGTCTATGAAGACTTCACTTCCTATCAGTGTAGTAAAATTACTGTCAATGATGTTATCTTACTTTAAAAATTCTTCCCAGATTTATGTTGGAGAGAAAAGAAGCATTACCAATAAATGTTCTCAGACAGCGCCGGTCTCCATAAACCTCCCATAGCTGGGGGAGAAAAAAAACAACACATAGAAATATTACATTTAATAAAGGTCTTTCAATCACACCAGCCCTATGCTGGTTACGTGTGTGCATATCTGTGTGTGTAAACACACAGCTTCAATCATTAAATATTAAACACTGAATATCATTAAATATTGCTTGGTGCTGCCAGTTTGTGTTATATTATTTGGAACACACACACACACACACACACACACACACACACACACAGTCACACACACTCAAAACTAAAGAGTTTTAAAGATGTTTACATCAAAATATCAAGAAACTTAACTATAGATGGAGTTAATTCAAGTGAGTTTTCATTTTCATATTGCTCTTTTCTGTTTCATACATTTTCTAGGACGAAAAGTTTCTACTTTTGTAGCACTACAAACGACTTTTAAAGGAATTAAGTATTATTAAAACCGCCATGTATACCAACTTTTAAAGGAATTGTGTTATTAAAACCGCCACGTATATATTTGATACTGAAAGGCTTTTTTGTTTAGTTTTCTGAGGTAACAAGTATTACAGAAGCTATAAGAAAATGATGATCTAGACTAAAATAAAAGGTTCATAATTCTCAGCACATCTAAGGTAGATTAATACAATAGCTTCAAGGCTAGCTTTATTCTTGACTGCCTTGAATCCAATCCTCAACAATGTTACTAGTACTCTAAAATAGAAAGCATTTCCTTGCCACCAGTGCCAATATGACACAGTCTCAGTTACTGTAGCATACTAGGAAAGGACCTCTGAGACCTGGTTTCTTGCCCACGACTGCAATCATTCCTTGTCTCTTAGATGTTACGCTCCAGCAAGCACAAAACTGTTATTTTCAGCACACACTATGCTGATTCATTCTCTTCACTCTTTTCAAGCAAACTCTACTCCTGTTTCCTTATCCTTTACTTATTTAACCTTCTTACTAAGGTATGCTTCCTCTTTGAAACCAGCATATCTTGTGCTTACCTCTATAATGATCATTTATATCATAATAAAATGATCATCCTAAGGGGAGGGACAGTGCCTTTATAAGCTTTTACTTTCAGTCCCTTCCACATAATAGAATGTTTATAGAAGTCAACTAAATTGAATTCTATGCTTTTTTGGTTGGTCAAAGAAAAGACCAACATCTCAATTAACATGGCTTGTACCAAGTAAAAGTAAAATGGGGGTTTTTACTCCCAAATGTTGGCCTGTCATTTTAAGCTATTAGAGACAAATGCCTAAATGGTTACTCTTATCAAAAGAAGTGGCCTTTTTCATTGTTAATATCCATGAATTATTTACAAATGATAAAATTTTAATGACTCAACTTTTGAAGCCCCAAGAGCTCTATAGCGTTGGTATTTATTGAACCATCATAATGGTCCAGACAAAGAGAAGACACAAAACCGGTAAGAACTATCCTTTCAGATTTAAAAATTTTTTCAAGACATTCTGCATATTCAGGTTGAGATGCATTGGCAACCGAGTTTTTTCTACCACACATTCTACAACTGAACAGAAGCTAAAGATGGAGCTTCCCAAGACTAGAAAAGGTGAAAGAAGGGGCTGGGAGCAGTCCTGTTACTTGGTATCTACTAGTATTTAGAAGAAAATGGATGAATTACATTTTCTACTTTCTAAAAATTGGATTTCTATCATATGTCCTCTCTATTTCATAAGGTTTGGAGAAACAAATAAACTACTACATGTACAAAATCTCTATAATGATTAGTGATTAAATATTTATATGTCCAAAGCCAACATGATTGGATTACATTCTCATCAGTTTTCTAGGCTTAAAAAGCGGCCTAGCCACTGCAGGTGCCTGTAGTTCCAGCTATTTGGGAGGCTGAGGCAGGAGAATGGCGTGAACCCAGTAGGTGGAGCTTGCAGTGAATTAAGATCATGCCACTGCACTCCAGCCTGGGCGACACAGCAAGACTCCATCTTAAAAAAAAAAAGGCGGGGGGAGCCTAGCTAATTGGACCACAGAGCCATATGGAATTTATGTTTGGAAGTAGTTCATAAATTGCTGCATTTACAGGATCTAAGAGAAAATAATTAGCTTCTAATTGCCTAACAAACCCAAATTTTTTTATAATTAACCAAACAGATTTAAACAAAGAACTAGCTTTGCAGCACTCCTACTCTGTTACTGAAAACTCACCTTAATTTTACAGTCCATGGAACAAGACAGCAATAAATGGCCAGAGAGAGGAAACAATCTGACTGCACTGACGCCCTATAAAAAGGTATTACAGTTATCAACCAGAAGCATTCAAAAGATCAGCTCAAATGAAGCATCAAGAAAAGACAGTATATATTAAGCAGCCTAATTTGCTATTTTTCATTCCAAAAATCACACCCCAGAATAACTTTCATTAGCATTCCAAGAGCAGACCTTATTGACACCAAGCTTTTGAAGATTTTTTTTTCTAACCTTTAATATTGCGTTCCTCACCCAATGGAATCCTGAGTCAATCAAATTGCTACTGCCCCCACTTCTCTTCCTTTTTTTACTTAGTCCCTTTGCTCTTTGCAAAGAGTTGGAAATTACAAGTTGGAATGGTGCATATGACAAAGAATATCAACATCAAAAATTTTCAGGTACCTTATCTCTGCATTAGTTTAAAAATTACCATAGTTTATAAACCAGGGCGCATCTAATCTCTGAAGTGTGATAACCACAGAGCTAAAGCAAAATTACTGAAACTAAGCAGGAGACTTGGTGCTAGTACCAGCCCATTACTCACTGATTTGGTGCCCAAAAGGAAGAAGATTGTAGCAGGAGCTTGTGGGGAAAGGCCTGGCTACAAGGATGCAGGACACTAAATCATGAACGCTATATCATGGCCAATTCAGATGGCTTGAAGACTGATTAGTCACCTGTGATGGATGTGTGGGCACCTCCAAAGCCTAACCCAGAATTATATTCAATTTGACTTCCCTGCACCTTTACCATAAACACTAAATGTTCTACATCAACAGCTAAAACTGTATGTTGGCTTCATTATAATAGCATCACAGCAAACAGAAACAACCAACTTGCTTACCTTCGTGTGTCCAGACCACACATGAATTTGTTTTTTGGGAAGATAACACTTCTCAGGTGGCATAGTTGACCGTAGATTAACACCAACATCCTGAGGTATGTGAAGATAGGACCTGCCTTGATAGTCATACATTTCTTTAACTGAAACAAAAAGGCAAAGAAAATCAATAAACAAATACAACTCATAGTCATGAAACCTATATTTTTAAAATCACATTTTTTTCACAGGGATATCTTCCATATTAAGGTTCAGGTAATAACACTCCAATGATGTAAAGATCAAGAGTCAGCTAAGATATAAGTGCTTAAAATAACTGCTATCATTTACAACTAGAGGTAGTATTTCGAAATTCCTAAATACCCAGAGATTATAGAACTTTAGATAAGATCTATACTTCTTTTCATCACTTACACATCTTAGTAATCTATAAAGACTTCACTGTGGCATAATTAGAGCAAGGGAAGATAATACTTGGGCCTTGTGAGTCACTGGTAAAGAAGCAGAAGTAAAACAGGTTAAGAAGGAAGTTAAAACAAAACAAAATATATCAACTATCCTTTTCCCCTGCTTTCCTCTTTTATGCCCTTCCAGTTCCCTTTCATTTATCTTTTCCTGCTTTCATCACAAATTTTACAATAAGGTCACCTGTGAGAATTAAATGACATACTGTATATAAAGCAATTAGCAACATGCCTGGCACAGAGTAAGTACTCAATAAATGTTATTATATTATTGTTATTATAGTTTTGAGCACCATAGTACTGAATAGACTCCTTGGAGATAAAACTGAAGCTTGAAGAATGAAATATGGCTTCATCAAACCTAAATATCTGATGTAATATAACATTAGAATAAGCAACACTGTAAGCACTAAGTTATTCTTTACAGTTTTAGATAATCACTATGTAAGTTCCTAAAATATAACTAATTATTAACTAACAGGTACATTCTAGAATACTTATGATTTATTTTGGTGAATATGCATTTCCTTCTACAAGTCAAAATAAGTATGAGAGCCTTAATCTCCATCTTTTCACATGAAAATCCAAGTTTATTCTGAGTATAGCTGAATAACGGTTATGAACTGTGTGGATACCTGAGTATTTGGCTTCATTAAAAACAGTTAAAATGACTGGGGCACTATTAATACACCAAAAGAGTCAACTTTATCTTACGAAAGAATAGACTGTGGACTATTCAAGTTTCTTCTTTATCTACCATTTAATAAAATTCATTAACACTTGGAAAAAAATTATCTGTGGCTATGATTAATCATGCTATTTTTTCTCCTTTATCAGTGTACAGAAGTCTGCTGTAATTTCCTTGGGATACAAATTGTCTAACATAATTATACTCAACATAATGATTTTATGACAGCTGATAGTAAGGGTAATGATACTGTATGAACAGCTAACAGAGTAAATATGAAGGTTTTTCATAAAAATGAAGATGTATAAAAATATGTTACCATGTAAGATTGTCTTCTCCTCCCCAGGTTTCTCTTCTTCCTGCTTTCCTTTTTTCTGCCTCTTTGCTGTGATTTCATCCAATTCTTTTTGTTCTTCCTAAGAAAATTAAGGAGTGAAATTTAAAGTGAATGTTCTAGAACCTCATTATACCTAAAGTTGGTGCTATAAATTATTTATAATGAGGTCTACATATCTGGTCCAAGTATGTTCCCAGGATAACAAGCTCAACACTTTTTTTTTTTTTTTTCTGAGACTGGCTCATGAAGACAGTGAGATTAGGAGGTGAGGAAGGGAATGGCAGAGCATTTACTTTACAAACTTTATAGTAGTTTTAAATATACACATAGAGATAAAATTTGTTTAAAATTTTAAATAAATTCATAAATCAATAAAACTTCTAATCAATTCTAGTGTCATAGAAGGCTGATTTTGTAGTTACTATCTGAATGTCTAGTATCAGAAGAACAGCTACCATGGCAGCCTAATAGCAATATCAAGGAAATCTTTATGAAAATTGTTCAATATTGTAATTCAATAAAAAAGCATGAGAGAAAACAAATCAGCAAAAAAGGTAAATAAAAATATTTCAAAGAAATATAAATTTTATTGTATATTTTCAATCAACTAAAGGCAGAAAAATTTTGATGAGTCATTTGGTTCTCTAAGGAAATCTCAAGTTTATTAATGTAGATATCCTTCATAGAGATACAGCATATACCTGAACTGACAATTAAAAACATCAAAGCTTACTTCTGAAGGTTTGGCTACATCTTTTTCATCCACATATTTTGCCCATGGTCCCAAGAAACCATCAATATTGGATGCATCATTTTCTTTAAACTTTTTCCTCTTTTCTGTTTTCTTCTGACCAGTTTCAAATACAGTTAAACCTATGGTAACCAAAAAAAAAAAAAAAAAGAGAGAGAGAGAGATATGTACATTTTCTAAAGAAATATGAACATATGTTTAATTTTGTTTTATATGGTTAAAGAAAGATGATTGTTCAAGTGACCACAGAGTCATTAAAAAACAAACAAGCTACATGAATCTACCACATACGCTGACTCATGCTACACAAAAAGGGATTCAACCTTCTGGGCAAAGATACTTAAAACTAATTCAATATTCTGCAAATTCTAATAGTGTATACTTGAAGAAGAGACCCAAATATGTGTTCCTACAATGGCACACAAGCCTTTTATCGAACCAAAAAGCCGTGTCAGTGGATTTGTATGACTTTCTGGAAAAAACTCAGGAACTCATTATGGCTAAATAATGCTAAAGTGACCTTTGGAAGCAAGAATAAACTATAATTTATCATTTTAAAACTAAAACTAAATTACAGTAAGTACTTAATAACTTATCTTCACTTCTCTTGTAATGCAAAAATGTAAATCAAACACGGTTTCACCAGAAGTGGTACTTCTTCCAAGTGACTTCAGTCTCAACTTCACCTCTAGTATCATTAACGTTAACAGTAAAAGAAAAGGAGAAGGAGGCTGTTTCTGGTTGAGATTTTGATTTGATTAATAGGAGGTGGCATACTGTGTATAGTCATTAACCTGGAAAAAGAAAGGTTTGTGGAATCATAGTCACAAGTTAACTAAGAATCTAGCTACCTTTAGGTGGGACTTACAGAGGTCTAGCTTAAAGAAGAAATGTCTGCCTATAGTAATTCAGACTATGTTTTATAGCAAAAGCCTGTTAAAATTCTATTTTAACAATAATCTAGCTCATGTACAGAGAGCAGCCTGATCACATAGGGTCTATAGCTACTAAGCAGAAGTGTCCCATGCAACCAGCAAATTACTTTTTTAACTGCATTTTATGGATACTACTCTAATGGACTGATGAGCCTTGTGACAAGTTAGCGTTTAGCGTATGATGTTTGGTCTTATTGTAAGTACAAAATGAATATGAATACAAACATACATTAAAACACATATTCAAATTCAGCCTTCAAAGCTACTCTTCAAAGACAATCTTCACAGACTTACCAAATAAAGTATTTCTACTCTGTTAAAATGAAGCTTGACATAAATGTTGAGAAGTCAATTGCCAAAATTATCTATACATTAGTTATAATTTATTGAGTGATTTCTACAGGGTTGGCATGGTGCCAAGTATTCAAAATAACTCAAAGATATATGTACCATTATTTTTTCTACAAGGTTACACAACTAGTAAGTGGCAAAAGCAAGCTCTAAACTGTAACATTTCTGAACTATATTGCTCTAAACTGTGTTGCTCCATTGTTTCAACTTAAAAAAAAAACAAAAAAACCAAGTGCTAAATACTATTTTTTACTGTCTAATTAAAGTCACTCTGCAAGACACTAATTATAGATGTGTACATATTTGATATTAAATGTTTCAAATAAATTACCTTGATTTTTTTCAGCTTCTTCTACAGAACCAATATATTTAGCAGACACTTGATGATTATCTAATGAAGGGTCTAATGCATAACCTGAAAGGAAAAAAGTGAAAATTATTAACTCCATTTTGCTGTTTAAATTCATTTTATTATTATAATACAAATATACACATTTCACATTTTCTTTCCCAGATGTCAAAAATGATCTCTTTAACTCAGGACCAATCAGGACCAATCATTCTGCCCTGAGCTATATTGCTTCCTTTTTTTTTTTTTTTTTTAGAGATGGGGTTTCACCATGTTGGCCAGGCTGGTCTTGAACTCCCGACCTCAAATGATCCACCGCCTCCGCCTGCCAAAGTGCTGGGATTACAGGCGTGAGCCACTGCTTTCGGCCCCTGAGCTATATTTCTATTTAGAACCCAAAGCTATATTTTTATATTTAGAACCATAATATATTTCTTACAGGATGAATTTTGCACACTGACATTACATTACTAAGAGCCTCTCTGGCCAAGACATCAAACTTTAGTTTTAAATATTCTAAGAGCTTGAAAATACATGTACATGATGCATTTGGAAATCCAGAAACCATTTTCCTTTTCTTCTTGGTAATGGATATTGCAGGCAGGGCTAAGTTTATCAAATTATATAAATTATTAAATAATAGAAAAGGGTAAGAAGATTACATAAAATCTAGCTATTATTTTGAAAATACCATTCGCAGTAAGGACAGTCTTCCTTCCCAATCTTAATATATTTCTATTTCATCAATCATTCCTTATATTTCCTGAAGAGAAGGAAGGAAGGATATCTACCAACATATGAATGCACTTCTTAAATTAATTATAGAGTATGTAGCTACATACAAATGTGGTCCTCCGTGGTCTATGGGAATTTAAGGAAAGAAAGTCTACCTAAATGAGCTTAACTCAGTTTTTTTTCTCAAGTGGGTGTGCTAGCACAATAAATGTTTGGTAACATTAGTCTGGTATGCTCACAAGAGTGCTAGATCACTGATCAGTTTATGGCCTACAACTCGTGTGTACAATAACAGAATACATAAAAAAGTACTAAGCCCATTTTTTTTAAAGGGTACATCCTAGTAGATAGACTTATTATTTTCATTTTTCATCCAAAGTAGTCCCAGCTACTTGGGAGGCTGAGGCAGGAGAATGGTGTGAACCCAGGAGGTGGAGCTTGCAGTGAGCTGAGATCGCACCACTGCACTCCAGCCTGGGCGACAAAGTGAGGCTCTATCTCAAAAAAAAAAAAAAAAAAAAAAAAAGAATATAGGGAACTTCTTTTGGGGAACAAGAAAAAGATTCATCATGAAACATGCTCTTTAAACAAGCTAAGGACATAAGTGCTCAACTCACTCTCATGATATGCTAGAACAGAACCAACCACCTAGCTATTAGCTGATTTGCACATAGATTTTTTTTTCAGCATTAAAATATGTTCTCAGCCAGAGGAGAGAGCTTGGTGGCAGAAAATCAGCTTTGGAGTAGAATCTCTGAAATCACAGGTTCAAATCCCATGAGTTATTTTATCTTTAATCTCTTTGATGTACAGAATAGTGTTCTGTACATAACTATTTCCAAAAAATGAGACTTTTATAAGCTCATACCAAGTTAAAAGTTCCCATTTCAATAATAAAAAACATATCCGGCTAGAATGTAAATTTCTACTTTGAAAGGAGACTTAACATCTACATAAATGGCATTTCGTGATGTGTCCGGAGGGGTGAAGGAGTAGACAGAGAGGGAAGAGGTATCCCTGGTCCTTGTCTCTGTGTAAGTACCATTCCCCAACTCATCTGGCCATAGTCTTGTAACTCAGAAAAATAAGTTATGCTTTCCTCTTGCTCCACATCCTCTGTGGTAAAAATCCTTACCGCCATACCACCAACCCCACTACTGCCTTCCACCCCCGGTGATTAAGAAACGATATTATTTTCCTTTTACAAATAAGAGTTAAATATTTGGCCTTATGTCTTACTACAAATCAGCCAGTGATAGAACAAGATCTAACTCTCACACTACTGAATTTCAGTCCAATTTGTTTTCTCACTATCTTGTGTCTCAAATAAGTGATTATTTCTGCATTTCTTAAATATTCTTATCTACCTTTCTGAAGTTTATTTTCCCTTTTATCTTTTTAATGGAGTTAATGTCTACTTCCTTCCCTTTGGTACTCTTATTTGAAATGGCTATCATATTGATTTTATTATTATACCCTTCAGGTAATTAAACTAATAATAATTATTAAAACTAATTCCATTAGGTAAATGAAAGGGACTATAAACAATTTGCAAACCAATGGTCATAAATAAACGAAAAAACCTTCGACCTCACTGGTAGTCCGGAAAAATCAAGTTGCAGTAAAGAAATACAATATTTTAAGGATCTAGAACTAGAAATACCATTTGACCCAGCCATCCCATTACTGGAGATAAACCCAAAGGATTATAAGTCATGCTGCTATAAAGACACATGCACACACATGTTTATTGCGGCACTATTCACAATAGCAAAGACTTGGAATCAACGAAAATGTCCATCAGTGACAGACTGGATTAAGAAAATGTGGCACATATACACCATGGAATACTGTGCAGCCACAAAAAAGGATGAGTTCATGTCCTTTGTAGGGACATGGATGCAGCTGGAAATCATCATTCTCAGCAAATCGCAAGAACAGAAAACCAAATACCGCATGTTCTCACTCATAGGTGGGAATTGAACAATGAGATCACTTGGACACAGGAAGGGGATCATCCCACACCAGGTCCTATTGTGGGGAGGGGTGGGGGAGGGATAGCATTAGGAGATATACTTAATGTAAATGACGAGGTAAGGGGTGCAGCACACCAACATGGCACATGTATACATATGTAACAAGCCTGCACGTTGTGCACATGTACCCTAGAACTTAAAGAATAATTAGAAAAAAAAAAGAAAAGAAAAAAAAAAAGAAGAATAATAGCAACACCACACAGGAGTCATGCTTTCTCAGTGAAAACCTCAAATATATAAACTGATGCCCTGTTGTTTTCTTTTTTTTCCCCTTTTCTAACAGAAAACTTAGTATACAGAAATAAAATCCTAAAAGTCTGAAAAAAAAATATAATATTTTGATTATCAAGTAAACAAAGGAAAAACAATCATACGGATCTTTGATGAAGAGAAATAGGGCTGGGCATGGTGGCTCAGGCCTGTAATCCCAGCACTATGGGAGGCCGAGGCAGGCAATCACTTGAGGCCAGGAGTTTGAGACCGGTCTGGCCAATATGGTAAAACCCCATCTCTACGGAAAAAAAAAAAAAAAAAAAAAAAAAAATTAGCTAGGCATGGTCATTCACGCCTGTAATTCCAGCTACTCAGGAGGCTGAGGCACGAGACTTGCCTGAACCCCAGAAGCAGCAGCTGCAGTGAGCAGAGATCCCACCACTGCACAGCCTGGGTGACAGAGTGAGACTCTGTCTCAAAAAAAAAAGAGAAGTAGGACTTTTATACACTGTGGGGTAGAGTAGGTTTAGAGAATTCTTTTGGAAAGCAATTTGATAATATATAGCACAAGCTTTTAAAACACATATTCTTTTACCTACTTTCGGGAACTCATTAAGAAAATAATATAAAATAATATAAAACCTGTAAAGTTTTATGTACAAAAATATTCACTACCACATTTTAAAAAGCACTTTGTAGCATAACATATACATCACATTTTTAATAGTGAAAACTGGAACTAAACTGAAATCTAAGTGATACAAGTAATATATTTAAAAATTATATCTTTGTTCAGTAGACGATTTTTAAAAAATCATTTAAAAATGTTAATAAAGGATTTCAAATATTGAAGTTAAAACTCATGTTAATAATGACTATTGTGAGACTAAAAGTATTTATTTAAAATTCTATTTTCCACTTCTATAGGTGGGTGTAGAGAAAATTCTAGATGAAAGTAGAACAAAAGGAAGAAACTTCATTGAGAAGCCCCAAGTAAGACTGGCAGGGGAGCAGACAGAAAACAAGACGAAATTCACGTAACCACTGAGGGACTAAGAAGTCAGGAGAAATACGATAAATGCAAGCTAAAAGCAAAACTGTAGAGTGAGTAACTCGGATGACACAGTAAATGAGACTATTTTCAGTGATAAGGACTCTACAGGTGGGCTGTATGAAAAACTAACTGTATTGCAGAATACAAATCTTCCAGAAATAATTCACTGGGATTCTAACAATCTTACAATATTGAAAAATGGGAAGAAAATTAAAATAAATGTTTGTACTATATTCCAGCAGTGATAGCCCAGGGTTATGAGATTGAGGTAAAACTGAATTCATGTGTCACCTCCTGTATGTCTGTTAGATAACACTACTACGAGGTATAAGAAAGGTTTGCTCCCTTGCACTTTGCAAATGAGGGAAGGTGACAGAAAGGTCTCACAGCCTTATATTTCAGGTGGAAGGGTTAAAAAACAAGAACGACAGCAACAAAAGTTGATAGGAAGCTGGTATAGGAATTACTATCAGATGTCAGACAAGAACTTTCTATAAGAAAATTATAGGACAAACTAATAGAAGTCATATACTTGTTCACTGCCTGGGAGCAAAGAAAAAAGAGACAGTGTTAAAACTGAGGTTTAAAGAGACAGTTGTTAAAGCTTAGATAAGGCTGATCTTATTTATTAAGTTTACTTATTAAGTTTACTTGAACTTAATAAACTGTCTCTTTAAACCTCGGTTTAAACCTCGATCTTACTAAGTTTACTTGAACTTAATAAATAAAATCAATCTTATCTAAGATCTATCATAAAGGAGACAAACCAAAATTTTCTGAGTTTTGTAACTGGCCATTCCCTTTATTTTAGGCTGCCTAATATACTATAGCCCCAAATTCATTTTTTGTCTTTAACTCAATAGTTCAACCTGTGTCCTAGCTCTCTACTTCCTAGTGGGAGAGGCAAAAATCTCCCACTTTATTTTATTTTAGGCTGCCTAATATACTATTGGCTGCCTTTATTTTAGGCTGCCTAATATACTATAGCCCCAAATTCATTTTTTGTCTGTAACTCAATAGTTCAACCCATGCCCTAGTTCGCCACTTCCTAGTGGGAGAGGCAAAAACCACCAGATACTTCAAACAAACAAACAAACAAAAAACACAACCCATTTCTGAAACCAGGTCTAAAGCCAGCTGAATAGTTTTAAATGCTTATTCTTGTTATAAGGTAATTTAAGAAGAAAAGTAGGTATCAGTATAAACTTACTTGGACTTTTTTTTGTTTTGTTTTAAAGGAGACAAGAGAACTAAATTATTGCTTAAGGTCCTTCTAAAGTCAAAGACAGTAAGTCGTTAAAAGTCTCTTATTATAGGTTAGAATATAACAAAACCATGATGTAACAGTTTATTTTTATGTGCTGCACATTACTTTAGATTTACATGGGACCCCTTACACAAGCAAGGGGTATAATGTATTTGTAACCATTTTATTGGACTGGAAGTGTCATAGAACTGCTTTGGGTGATTTAAGTGGTATATAGTCTTGGCTGTGATTTTTGGTACATTCTAAGTCTATTACAATCTTACCATGGTGAAATATGATCTAACACATGATAATCCTTTATACAAGCAGTTTCCATGCACATTAAATTTTTAAAATCCCACCACTGAGAGGATGTAATTATTTTACATAGTGAATTTGTGACTATTCTCTTTCCTGACACCCTTCAGTGATCAAGAGAAAGCATTTCCGAGATAAGATCTGAGAAACAGAGTAAAGTTAAATAGCCCATAATAAGATAAAAAAGTAATCTCTTAACACTATCTTTTCATTTGTCAACTTTAATAGCAATCTACATGTAATGGACATAAAATAACAAGTGTCCATTACCCAGAATGCAACAACAAAGAGCATTCTGGTTAAGATCACGAATATTTCCAGTACTCAGAAATCACAGTGGATTTACAATGACAGCTAAAAATATGAGTTCACCTTCCCATTTACATAAATATTTAAGGATATCTATAAGAAGGCATACTATCCTTTTTGAAGGAATCCAATGAATTTTAAAAGCCAGAAGACAAAACAGATTAACACACACAGATCACACTTCTAATAAAGCCAAAATTGAAACTGTTTTAAGTCTTATTGCCTTACCATATGTTGCAAAAGTTCTCCTTTGCTGCTCAAACATGAAATCATTGATATGAGCTGGTTCCGCATATCCAGAAAGCATATTTCTAGGTGCGGCCATTTGCTGTGTCCTAAAGGGATTTTCTGGTCCAAACTGCAATGTCACAAGAAAAAAAATAAAAATAAAACATAAGAAAGAGACAAAAGTTCTGAGTATATGGAAGTTAGAATTACTGGAATAACTGTACAATTTTTTTCAACTATAAATCACCAAGGGCCTATTAACCTATCTGGGAACACATTAGCCTGATACGGTGCAGTGCAGCTGGGCAATGGCTGAATAGCACCATTTGTCAGCCCCTGGGACAGAAGGAGAGGAACCCCTCTCACTCAAATCTATATGTAGCTATTTATTTCAAGAGCTCAGTAGCCACATGTGGTTGTCAGGTACTACATTCGCATTATTGCAGAAGTTCTACTTCACAGTGATGCTCTAGATAACAGAGTTACTATAGTTTGCCCAAACCATGATTGCGGAAATTTGGGGTGACTTTTATATCAACAGCGGCACTGTGATACAATTTTTTAAAAAAAATACATGTTTCTCTTTCACTAGTTCCTCAAAGTGGGAGACTCAGAATACTCAATATTTACCACAGTGCCTGGCATATAGAAAGTACTAATGAAGGAAAGACTAATCAGAATTCCATTGCGGGTGGAGGATAGAAAAACAGACAACAAAATAAAGTGCTTAAAAAAGTCCCTAGGAAAAGACATTGCAAATGTCAATAAAATATCTCCATTCTGAAAAGTCACACTTTGAAGAGTCACATTACTTGTTTTATACCAAATAGTGCTATTATTATCTATTTGTTTATAATACTTTTGCGTTTCCAGAATGCTTTTCCAAATGCTATTTAATTTGATCTGTACATAAATTCTGACAAGTTAGAAAAGTATTCTCCTTCTCATGTTGTAAATGAAGAAAAAAACCCCAAAGGCAATGTATTTTACCTGCCCTAGGGTCAAGAGTTTTATTAATTGGCAGAACCAGGGCTAGAACAAACCATAGTCAAGCATTCTATTACATCATAAAGTTCCTTAAATGCACAATCAGAGCCTCTAAGTTTTAAAAAACTGGGTAAAAAAAATTATCAGAATATGTCAGGTGCTATTAATTTAACGCTATTATAAAAGGTACTGGGAAAATCCAACTCTTTTTTTTCGTTTGTTTGTTTTAAAATAAAGAATCAAATGAGCTTCCTACTTTGAAAAGGGCGAAAATAATAGGATATTTTTATTTGAACTCTGTAAGACCCACTGTCATGATGAATTATTTTGACATTAGAACACTGTAGGTCATTACCATTAGAAACCATCTCTTCTATGATACATTTCCAGAGCCACAAATAAAAATTACTCATCTTCGCTTAACCAGTACACTGTATTCTCTAGATATCAACATTATACTATGTATGAAAATCTGAATTTAAATGTTAGCTGTGCCTTACATATTTTTTGCTTTAGAAGAAAATAAATTGCTACAAGATTCCTATATATTGACAGCTTCCATTTATATGTTTAAAATGATTCAATTTTAAAATACCTGATTTATATACAAAGCTTTTATTAGTATATATTCTTAATTATAATGGATAGCGCAAGACTTTGCAGCCTATATTAGTCCTTCCTGTGCCTGCTGATGGGTGAAATATGTTGGGGAAAAAAATCTAGATTACTGAATGCTGGAAGTAGCAGTCAACTTCATTCAGTCATGAAATTTATTACAAAAACAGGAGCAGCCATAAAATTACAGATAACAAAATGATTTAAAAGTTTCCTAGATGCTCTACCCGGTACAGTCAGCTATCATCCACAGAGCAGCATCTGCTATTTCTGGACAGAGGTGGCGTGGAGGGGGCATGGTGGGGAATCTAAAATGATAAAAATCCCCACTGTCCTTAATTGTTACTCCCATCACATATAACAGATGACCAATCATTGTGCTTTAAGTAACTTTCCATTTAAAAAAAGGAGACTACAATTTCCATATTCTTATTTAATTCAGATTTTACTAAAAAA
The DNA here is from genome assembly GCF_008728515.1 of Papio anubis. Lineage (NCBI taxonomy): Eukaryota > Metazoa > Chordata > Mammalia > Primates > Cercopithecidae > Papio > Papio anubis. Next base: position 152,956,139 of record NC_044981.1, read on the forward strand.
GAAAGAACAATTCTTCTATAGGCCATACATACCAAATTAGCTCCACTTTTTAAAGAAAAAGTGTAAAAGAACTGTGATTTCTATACAAAGACAGATCCATATATTAAAGCTATGTATTATATAAGGTACTACACCTAAAGCAATCTAAAAATTTACATGTGCCTATGTCTCATACAGATTTAAGCTGAGGCAACAAAAAAATCTAGTGATACAGGGAATTGGTGGGAGGAAGATTCACCTACTAGTAGCTATTGGAGCTGACCTCAAAGACATTGAATGTTAACAGAGGAAGGCAGAGAACACTATTTAGCAGGACTCAGCTCTTCCCAGTTACTCAAGATATGTCTCTCAGATGTTCTTGGTCCCTGTGAATATGCAACTCTTTTAGTTCTGGAACAACCATTAAAAAAATACAACAGAGCATATAGAAAACACACAAATCTGATTTGCAAACACTTCCTTTCAAGTTTTGGTAGTTAACTAAGTTTAAGAGTAAATTTGTGTTCAAGTGATTTTATAACAATATATAAGTAAATATATAAAATAAATATGAATGTATAATATATTTAAGTTCATATGCATATTTAACAATTTTTAGCTAAAACAATAACGAAGAACAATATAGTAAGTTACAATTTCCTTATATAAAACATACACATTTAAGTGAGAAAATGTTTGCAAACCATACCTCTCATAAGCGGTTAATATCCAAAATACACAAGGAATTCAACTCAATAGCAAGAAAATAAATAACTTGATTAAAAATTGGCAAAGGACCCGAATTTCTCAGCATTTCTCAAAAGACACATAAATAGCCAACAGGAGCCAGGTGCGGTGGCTCACGCCTGTAATCCCAGCACTTCGGGAGGCCAAGGCAGGCGGATCACTTGAGGTCAGGAGTTCACGACCAGCCTAGCCAACATGGTGAAATCCTATCGCTACGAAAAACACAAAAAATTAACTAGGCATGGTGGCGCATGCCTGGAGTCCCAGCTACTCAGGTGACTGAGATGGGAGAATCGTTTGAACCCAGGAGACAGAGGTTGCAGTGAGCTGAGATCACACCACAGCACTTCAGCCTGGGTGACAGAGCGAGACTCCGCTCAAAAAAAAAAAAAAAGCCAACAGGTATTTGAGAAAGTACTCAACATTACTAATTACCAGAGAAATGCAAATTAAAATCACAATATCATCTCAAACCTGTCAGAATAGATATTATAAAAACAATAAAGGGTAACAAGTGTTGGCAAGGATGTTCTGGAGAAAAGAGAACACTTGTACACTGTTGGTGGGAATGGAAATTAGCGCAGCCACTATGGAAAATGGTATGGAGGCTCCTCAAAAAATTAAAAATAGAACTACCATATGACCCCAGCAATTTCACAAATGGGTATGCATCCAAAGGAAATGACATAAGTATGTCAAAGAGTCAGTCTAAATGGCTCTCAATGTTTGAATGCATAAAGAAAATGTGGTATGTCTGCACAACGGCATACTATTCTGCCTTAAAAAAGAACGAAGCTTGTCATTTTTGACAGCATAGATTAACCTGCAGGGCATTATGTTAAGTGAAATAAGCTAGGGGGTGGGACAAGTATCACATGATCCCACATGTGGAATTCAAAAAAGTTGACCTCACAGAAGCAAAGAGTAAATGATTAGCAGGAGTTGGGTGGGTGGGTGGGGATGGAATGGGATGGAGGGGTTTTGGATGATGTTGGTCAAAGGATATACAATTTCAGTTAGATAGGAGGAATAAGTTCAAGAGATCTATTGTACAACATGGCGACTACAGTTAATAATAACGTATTCTTGAAAACCACTAAGAGTAGATTTTAAGTGTTCTCATCACAAAAAATGATCAGTACATGAAGAAATGCATATGTTAATTAGCTTAATTTAGCCATTCTACAATGTGTACATATTTAAAAACACATTGTACATTGTAAATATATACAATTTTTGTTAACTAAAAAATTAATTAATTAAAAAGTATGTAAGTACTAATTCAAATCACTACCCCCAAAGTATGTATGATGTTCCCGAGGGAGGTAACTATCCTTAAACATCTGTCAACTGAATGAAGTAGTGGTTTACTTACAGGGTTAGGAGAAAAGCACTCTTAATTTGTGAAGATGCTGGTTGATAACTCTCAGAGATCTGATACTATAAGGATGTGGATCTCAAAAATCTTCAGTAGGTAGAGTATTGGTGAGTCAGAATTTTAGCAGCATATTATAACATTGCAGGAATTAAGACAATTTATACTACTAAAAATGGGCTATATAAAATCATGGTTGTAAGTTCACATACAAAAAAATAACCTAAATTACGGAACAGATAGTAGTATACTAGATTGTTGTATATTTTTAATTCATATTTATTGTAGTCATTATTGTTCAAAAGATTTATGAACAAATTTTAAGGTGAGAAGAGTCTGTTAACTTAATTATTTCCTGCAAATTAAGAGAAGATCCCCACGATTCAATTTCATTGGTGGAATATGTCCATCTTATAAGACATAAAAATATTAGTACGAGAAAATTTCATTAGTGCTGGTTCTATGACCTTTGGCCTCAGTTTCCTCATCTACAAAATAAAAGATCTGAGCTATATTTCTAACAGTAACTGGTGTTTTTTTCCTCTTAACTTTTATATTTTTTTCTATTCTGAAGTACTACTATTTTAAAGAGTCTGGAATTCTTCCTGAGACTTACGGATTTTATGGGGTTAGAGAAGCTAATTAATACATTTTTGTCTAAGCAGATTTAAAAAGAACTGAGTGAAATGAAGAAATTACTAGACTAAAACAATGGCTACTATGTCTTCAAGTTCTATCCGTTATGTGAGAAAAATTATCTGTATAACCAGGTAGACTATTTGGGAAAAGTCCTTGGTCAGAAGAGAGAAACAGTATTTTATAAAATAAAATAAGCAATTGAGTAAATGTTCAGAAGTAGCAAAGTCAAAGGCAAAGGGGTATACCCTGCAAACTCCACAATGGCCTTCAAACTGGTCTTCCAGTTTTAGAGAGACAATTAAGACTGATCTGGACTCAAATCTCTACATTTGCCACTTGCCGGCAGTATAACTTAAGACTCGGTTTCCTCGTTATAAAATAAGGACACAGGTACTTACTTCGTAGGGTTGTAGTGAGGACTAAAGGAGATGAGGTATGTAAATCTTTCAGTAGGTACCTGGCATACAGTAATAAATGGTGGCTTTATTTCACTAATCTATATCCCTATTCTTTTCCATAATGCAAACTCATACCAAATAAACCTTAAAAATTCAGCTTTGATTATGCCACTCCCCTATTTAAGATCCTCACAAATCTATTTATCATTGACTAAATCAAAACTCTTCACCTTGGCCCCCAAAGCCTTGTGCAATGTTATACAAAGTACCATTCTAGTCTTATCTCTCGATTCTTTCTTCTGGTAAGGACTTGGGCATTCCTGTTCTGTAGATCTTTTATGATTTGGCTCATGCTGATCTCTTCTTGGAATCTCTCCTCATAAAAGCCTACCTAGTCACCAATGCCAATAATTAATATAAACAACAATGATGACTACCATTTGTTAAATGCCTACTCTGTGCCAGAGAGATTTTTTTAACTATATCATACATTATCCGATTTATCTTTATACCTCAATAAAATAAAAATTATCTTCATTTTACCTATGAAAAAACTAAGAACTTCCAAGGTTACACAGGGCTAATAAGTATACAGCTTAACTCCAAATCTCATGTTCTTGACCTGGATTGAATTGCTCAATTCAAATACTACTTCTTTCAGGGAACTTTTACAAGAATTTACAACCAGATGCAATTTTTCCTTAAGCTTGAGTAGTACTTTAGAGGCATAATTAGAAACAGTCTGGTCGCTATCATTTAAAAAAAATTCATTTGACCAAACCAACAAACAGCACATCCTCTCTGGGAAACACTAGCTTGAGGAGAGGGATTATATCTTGTTTCTAACAATGGATACTCAAAATACAGGAACTTAAAATTTAAACTGGTGAAGTTCCTAGTGATACTTTTCCAGACTTTGTCAAGTGATACACATCCTAGCCAAGTGATAACACATCCTGGTCATAGAAGACAAAAGTTCAAAATTTGTTTAGTTACAGAGAACTCATTTGGCAACCAGGAACAATTATAATTTTGCTTCCCTTTTAAGTCCTATCAGTCCTTTCTTACTTTGTAAAGAAGTATTGTAGTGCTCCTCACATAAACTAATTTATATATTTAATGTGAGGTTCTCCAACCCAAGGAAAAAGAACATTAAAGGACTGAAAATCCCACAAAGAGAATGACAGGCCTTTTGTCAATATCACCACAAAAAATTTTTAACTGGTCTTTTAAATTTTCCTTGAAAGTGTTGGAAACTAATTACATAGCAAAGTATTAGTTATGCATGAAATTTAAGAACTCATGAAAAAAGCAGGCTTCAGAGAAAATAATATGACATGAGAATGTTACATATCAGAATGCTTCCAAATTTTCTTATTTACCTAATTCAATGGCTCCATTTTATGAAAGTACTTTTCATTTTAAAAAATCATGAAACATATATTTACATATAATACACAACCTCTCTTCAGTGGGATGGCTAAAATGGTGTCAATAGATATGAGACAGCCTGTAGTCTGACAGGCTAGAAGGATTTAAGACACAATGGAACAAAAATTAAAATGTGCCATAGTGTCAGAGCATGGGAAGATTTTTGCTAAGCGCAGACCCAGTGAATCGCTGGAGCTCTGTCTAAACACAAGCACTAACATCTCTGGCTGTGCTACACATTTCAATGGTCATCTTTTAAGTGACTACAGAAATCTAGGCAGGGAAAGTACTATATGAAACAGCTCCATGACTCTCACATGTCACAAAAGGGCTAATTTATGCTACAAAATGAAAAACGTTACATCATTTTCCACCAAGATACCATAAGATATAGCTCCTCAACTCCATCTTGAAAGTGCTTCTTAAAGATTCTGCTGTATTTCAACCGAAGCTGTATTTCTTCGTTTTATAATTACCATTTTCTGGTATCTCTATTTCATCAATCAAGCATTCTTTTCCATTTTAAAAGGCAAAATATCTAGAAATTTAATCTTTTCTGTAAACTTTCCTAAATGGATAATATTCAAAGACTTTCTTCAACGAACAATATTAGCTGTTTCTGCTTTTTTTTAATTGGGAGAGGAAAAAAAAACCCCAGTACTTTGTTTTATTCAGAGCAGGCTTCAAACACTGTGACTACTTTCTAGCAGTGTGTCAGTATGACATTTCAGGGGCATCTGTAACTAAATGTTTCATAATATACTACATATTGATGCTGGTAAGCCCCAATATTTTCCTTTATGGTTAATTATAATACTCCCTCATCAAGACTGAGGAAGATGTCAACTAAGTTCATATTTAAGAATCAGATTTCCTTTTTCAAAATACATAGTTCCATGTTATCAGACATTTGTATGTAGGCAGATAAGCAACTAGTGGATTTTTAAAAGTATTCTCACAAAAGCATACTACCTAAACTTGTGGAGAATAGAAGGATGTATTTTCTAAAAGCTTAAATAGTATGCTTATGTGAGAAAACCTTTAAAAATTCACTACTATACCTAATTATCTACTATGATTTAAAGTCTTTAGCAAAACTCAGAACCTTAAATATGTTTTCTTACCTCAGGAGCAAACATGGTCTCATAGGTAGGATTATACTGAACTTCTTTGACAGCAGGGTCAAGGTGAACTCCAGTCTCCAAATCTTCCTAAAAAGAATACGAAATAAATATGAAAGATCTGATAAATGACTATTTTATTTTAGAAGCCACATTAAAGTCACACTAGCCATCTTTAACATCTATTTTATGGTTATAATGTATCATATGATTAATAATTCTAATCAAGATTAATAAAATTAATGTATACAGTTAGTGTTAGAGGTTAAAATATATAAAAAAATTTTTCTTTTTGAAATACTAACTTTATTAAAACTTTAAAATTTTTAAATTTAAAACTAAATAAGTTAACATTACTCAAAGTCTTAAATTAGTTTAAGACATTCCAACTCTTCTTTGCTATTAACTCAAAAGACCCAAAGCTCTACTGCCAAATTCAAAAGAGGTATTTCTTTTTGTATTCAGCAAACTGTATTAGATATGTAACCAAATTGCACTTGGTTGGGTACTGGACAGGAAACAAAAGGAAGTGACAGGGCTTGAATCTTCTAAATCTAAAGTCTTACGATCTCAGTTAATATTTCAAACATCTTAAATTCATTTCCCAGATTACTGAAAATAAAAATCTCATCTCCACTGACGAATCACTGGTAGTATAACTTTTGTATAACTCCACCACTTACAAATATGACAATTCTCAAATTGGTATCTTTAGCCTGGACCTCCCCTGATTTCTAGAGACTTGTATATCCAACCTTCAACTTGGCATCTCTTCTCCCAAGATATCTAACAGACATCTCAAACTTAATATATCCAAAAGAGAACTCGTGGCCTCCCCTCCCTCAATGAATCCTTCCAGGCTTCTCTTAGTTAATCGCAATTCCACCCTTACAGTTACTCAGGTGAAAATCTGAAGTTTTCCTTGATTCCTCTTTATTTTACACTTTATATCCAATCCATCATCAAATCTTGTACCTTCTACAAAAATCCAGAATTCAACCACTTCTGACATCCTCTATTGAAGTGGCTCAACTTAACATCTTGTATCTGGGTTTTTGGAGTAGCTTCTTACCTGGTCTCCCTGTTTTCTGTCCCTGACCACCTATAGCCTCACTTCCCACAGCAGACAGTATGATTCTTTCAAAATATTAGTCAGGTTATGCTACTCCTATGCTCTAAACCCCTCAGTAGCCTCCCTAGTCAGAGTAAAAGCCTAACAAAGGCCTGACAAGGTCCATTACCACTGGTTCTCAGGAAGTAGGCAGGTTCCCTAGAGTAGTTTTACAGGGTATTTTTGTTTTCCTCTGTTGTCCTGTCTGAACATTCACATATTAAAAACATATTTGATTATAAGTACCTTTCCTTTAATTACTGCACTTATGTTCTATTTTAAAAATTGTAAAGAAGTTATATATCATCTACAAATTATATTTCAATAAAGTTGGTATTATAACATTGCTGTCATAAAATGACTGGTTGAGAATTTCCCCTCCATGGTCAGCCCCCTGCCCCTACTAACTTCTGTCTTCATCTAGCACTATGCCTGTGCTCACTTCACCCCAGTCTCATTGGCTCATCTGCTATTCCTAGAACAGGCCAAGGAACAATCCTGCCTCGGGGTCTCTACACTTATTGTTATTTCCCTTTGGAATGAAATGTTTTTCCTGTGGATAGCCACACGATTGTTATCTCTCCTTTTCAGTCTCTGCTCAGTTTTTCTGCTTCCCCCTTACCTTGTTTTATTTTCCTCCATTATATTTATCCTCAATGGACATATATATTATCTCGCTCTCTCCACTAAAATGTAAACTACACAAGGTGGATTTTGCACACACAAATGTACAATCAAACCCTTGAACTATCCCTATCATATCACCATCTTTATTCTGCTGGCCTCTTGTTGATGGTAGGATATATCCCCTAACACAATGCAAAGACAATGCAAAGTAACATCACGCATTCTGCAAAATAGATGGGATTTCATGCAGTTGATATTGATGTTGGAGAAGCAGCAATGCCACAGATAAGTGAAGATCTGGTAGAGTTAGACTAGCTGATGACCAAAGACTAAAAAACCGACAAGAAAAATACCATAAACCTACATTCACTGTTCCAAAATTTGACCACTCTTAAAAACACTTTACCATGGCCCCTGTATCAAAACAGGCAACTTAGTTTCTCTACTTCTTAAAGATTCAGAGCCTATCAGGTCTCTTGAGCTTCTCTTCTCTCTAAACTGCCCATATCTTTACCCTATCTTATCCTATCCTTTTCATGACTTCAATTACCACCCCCAATTTTTACCTGCAGCCTTAATCACACACCTAACTTTGGATCCACATATCCAACTGCCTACTAAATTTCATTATATGAATGTCCCACAGCATCAAACACTATGCTATGTCCAAAATAGAACTTACCATTCCCCCATGACTCCATCTTCACTAATAAATCAGGCACAGTCTTGCTGATTCTACCTGTGAATATTTCTCCAGCAATCTCACATTTACCCTCCCCTTTTTGCATCCCAGCTATACTGGCCTAGTTAGGGCTTCATTATATTTGCCCTGGCCTATTGTAATACTTCCTTATCTGCTTTAATACACCCTCACTTTTGCCATATTAGACTAATTGCTGATTTTTAAAAATAGCAAGCACTTTGACGCTTTCTGTGCTGCAGGCAATGTTACCGCCTTACATCTTAGGCAATGCCTTTATTATTTTATGTCGCCTTATTTTTCCTGATACCTTCCCTCCTCCTGCCTCAGGAAAACTGTTGTTTTTTTTGTTTGTTTGTTTGTTTGTGGTACTAAAAAAATGCTGTACTCTATTTGATAGTACTTGTGATATATTATTTGTTGCACATGGCTTTTACGTACATCATATATCCTCACTGCTCAGTAGAACACAGGGCATTCAGCACATATTCAATAAATATTTGTTAAATTAAATTGAAGAAAAGCCAAATCCATGGAGAAATTAAGTAGGATAAGGCTGGCCAACAATCACTGGATTTGGCAATTATGTCATAAAAAACCTTTGCGAGAGTGACTTTGTTAGTAAGGACTATGGAAAGCCATCTGCAAGAGGCAGAGGTGTAAATGAGGATCTAGAAAAACACCGTATAAATCCGTACTGAAAATATTTGGTGATAAAAAACAGAACAGATGGGGTATCAGGTTGAAGGATTTTCAGGGTCAAGTTTTTCTTCTTCCTTAAGAAGAGACTAAGTCAAAGATGTGGTCAATCGTAGGCTAGAAGGCAGGTGACGGCAGGGAGAGACACATGACAAAAAGGACCAGATAAAGGTACAGTTGTCCTGGAAGAGGTAGGAGGGAATAAAATTCAGGACACAGTTGAAAGATTAGCCTCTGAAAAGAGGAGTGCTCTCTTTGGGATGAAATAGAGATGACAAAGGTAAGAATGGGTGATAGATGACAGATGTTTGGAGATGTTGGGAATCATAATTGATCTCTTTATTTTCTTGGTGTAGTCAGGGCACAGGCATCTTTATAAAGCAAGCATGGAGCTCCAGATTCATTTATTCATTTCACAAATTTGATTGTGTGCCTACTATGTGCCAGGCACTGTCCTGGGCCCACAGAAATAGACAAAGATACCTGCCCTTGTGGAGTTTATATTGTAGCAGAGGCAACAGACAATAGACTATATAACACCTAAATAAGTTATACAGCTCTCTAGAAGAGGCTAAATAACATGAAGAAAAACAACACTAATGTGCCAGCACCAGAGTAGACACACTATTTCATATAATCTGTGAGGGTGTTAGTAGGATTAAGTCACTTAACCCGAGCTACTAATAGAATAAAAGGGAAGGGGAAGAGCTCAAAGTAACCACAATGAACAATGTTAAAGAGACCTAATTAGTGACAAATTAAACAATCACTGGCAGAGTAACGAGGTGTATCAGTCAGGGTTCTTGGTTGCAAGCAGCAGGCTGATTCAGCATTATAAAATCCTTATGAGTTTCTCTTAGAATTACCAGGAAGTGTGGAGAATAAGCTTTGACAAGTAGGCAGAAATAAAGGGTCAGTATACATTTAATAGATGAAATCGCAATTCAAAATTAATTATCACAGAACCCACCAAAATTAATCATCACAGAACCCATCCAGTGAGGATAATGACTGAACACTACTACTAAACTGCTATGGCTACCACTGGATGCTGCTATTGAAACTACTGGCCTGAGAAACTAGAAAACGTTGATTACCATTGCCAATTTAAGTCCTCTTTCCTGGCTTCTTTGCAGATAAATTTCAGATTAGAAAGCTTAGGTTGGTGCATCTGTTTGGCTGAGCCCATCAGATACACCCACCCAACAGTCCTGAGCCTTAGCTGAAAGGGAGCTGAATGAGAATAATCTGGGTTTTCAGCTTCTGAAGATGGGTGATGAACAGGGATGTTCTTCACATTAAAACCTTAAGAAAGGGGTTTCAAATGCTAGGCCACTGAAAAGATGACAAATATTATCTATATCACCCCAGAATGAACACTAGAATCTTCACTGATGAAAGATACTATCTTGCATACGGCCCAATAGCAAACTCAGTACTATAAAGTTAGCAGGTTACATACAAATTGCTTAAACTGCATAAAAGCTAAATTAAATGCTTTTCCCTCTTAATATTCAACTCCTAGTAACAAACTGCTTAAAATAACATGAGGCTTAGCCACATTCATACCTTCCCAAAGGATTTTATAGTGTACAGTTGCTAGAACCACTTTATAATATGGGATACGAGATCTTTCCAATTAAGGGTATTTAAAATATTCTAAATTGAAATTATTTTGAAGAGTATCATGACACATCAATTTTTAAATGCAAAGTACAATGTAAGAAATTACTGTTTATATAAGCAACACTGGCAGCCAATAAAAAATATAAGTAAGTCCCAGTCTCTGACTCCTGCTAAAATTATAGAACAAACTGAACAACCCTCAAGAAAATGAAGGGCTGTTATTTTACAAAAATTTAATTAGAAAACTTGGACAATACCACAACCTTGTTTTAACACCCATAGGAGTTCAATACCAATTAGGCATGCAATTGGAATTACCACAAAATAACAAATAATTTCTATTCAGTTTCAATTATCCACAAAAATTAAAAAGCAGGAAGTGAAGGGCACCCTGTGGGCCAAATAAGTTTAAATAGTTTATCTTTTGTTGATTCAAAGTAATTTGAGAATAAAACTAGGTAATATTCACTTTTTAGTCTTTTCCACATTTCTTCCTGTGTCCAAATAAGAAAAGAGGCATAAAAACACCATGTAAACTATAAAGCAGATCGCAAATATTATTATTATAAATTACTTATCAATTTATGGCACAGTTTTTTTTTTTCATCCCAGGAAATAGAAATGACTAAACTTCCTAATAGAAGAATTTAGGTGAATGATATAAAAGAAGAGAAATTCAGATAAAGATATCCTCTGAGTCTGGCCCTTAACAGATTGCAGAGGAAGAAGTGGTCCATTTGAAGCTCACAAATACAAGAAACACCACTGTTTCTTGAAAAAAACTGAAAATATGCCTCAAAATTAGAGGCAGAATTTTTATTTTACTTTAGTTGGCTATGCTAAGGCAAAGAATACACTGGGGGGAAGTAACACAGTCGCTGGTTGAAATGAGAGAAAGCCAGATCTGCTTTTGTTTTTCTAACCTTAAAGTCACTTAATAAGCAACTCTTGCAATCCAACAGGGTCCACTGCATGAATTCTAAAGTGCAAAACCTTACACTCTTGCATTCAAAAATTTTTGTTTAGAAAATACTCATTGTCATACATATACCGGAGAACACAAATATGCATAATTGGAGTTCCAGAAGAGAAGAGAGAATAGGACTAAAATAATATGTGAAGTGATAAGAACTGACAACTGCTAAGAAATGTCCAAAGGTCCACATTCCAAACCAATTGATCCACAATGAAATAAATCCAACAAATTCTGAACAGAAAAAATAAAAAGAAATCCATACACATGTGTCCTATAATAAAACTAAAGAATGAAACTGTATCTCAAAAAAATTGGGGAGGGGGGTCTTAAAAGGTGTCAAAAGAAAAAAGAAAATCACTTCCAAAGAGAAACAGCTACACTAACAGCTGATTTATCAGTAACAATGAAAATCAGAAAAGAGTAGAATATCTTAAAAGTGCTGAGAGAAAACTGCCAGCTAAGGAAACAACCCAGTGAAAATATCCTTTGAGAAATACAGTTAAATGAAAGCATTTTATTTATATATTTATTTATTTATGAGACAGGGTCTCACTTCGTCTCCCAGGCTGGAGTGCAGTGGCGTGACTCTGGCTCACTGCATCCTCTGCCTCCTTGGCTCCAGCGATCTCCCTACCTTAGCCTCCCAAGTAGCTGGGAAGTGCACGCCACCATGCCCAGCTAATTTTTGTATTTTTTCTAGAGACAGGGTCTCTCCATGTTGCCCAGCCTGGTCTGGAACTCCTGGGCTCAGGCGATACGCCCGCCTCGCCCATCCAAAACACTTTAAAAGACAAACTAAAACTGAAAGCATTTGCCACTAAATCCTCACTAAAGGACATTCTAAAGAATGTGCTACAGGCAGAAAGTGATACTTTGCATATGAGATGCAACAATCATCATCATTCACCATCATCTTGTGGAGGGTGTATGTGTATATGTAAGTGCATGCATATATACCAGACAACAATAGCTGAAGTAGGAGTACAGGGGATGTGAATAAAATTCAAGTGTTCTAAGGTTCTCGCATTGTTCAGTAGAAGGTAAAAGTACTGATCAAATGTGCTATGCTTTCTAGGGGTAACCACTTAAAGAACGGAAACTGACTGCATGACTTAAAACAATGTAATGTAATGATTTAAAAAATCCAAAAGAAAGGATGCCTAGCATACTAACTTTCTGCCTTTCCTTTTTTCTGTGATATGTGTTTATGACTATACTTTTAAAAAAATTGCCATGGCTGCATCTCACATGTTCCGTTGCATAGTTGCTGAAATGCAATGTCACAATTTTCAAATATGGAAATTTTATAGCTATCTTTTTGTGGTTAGTTTCTAGCTTAGATGCGCTGTGGTCAGAGAATGCGGTAATAAGATTTTAAATCTGTTGAGACTTATTTTATGCTCCAGTTCAGGGGTGGCTAACTACAGTCTGTGGGCCAAATCCAGTCCACAGTCTGTTTTTTTGTATCAACAAGCTAAGGATGGTATTTGCATTTTTAAAGGCTTAAGAAAAAAAGATGAAGAAAAAGAAAGGGCAAAAGAGAGGAAGAAAGAAGTGACAGAAACTACACGGTGCCAACACAGCCTGAAATATTTACTGTCTGGCCCTTTACTGAAGTTTGCCAATCCCTGGTCTAGCCCACGGTCATTTAAAAAATGTTTCATTCTGTTTCAATGCTTCAAAATGTTTTCAGTGCCTGAAAACAACATTCTGTGTTGCTGAGTGCCATGTTCCCTAAGACCTTTAGATGTAGTTTACTAATTTTTTCACATATTCTGTATCATTATTGATATTTTTTGCTTGTTCTATCAATTATTGAGAGGTATATAAAAATCTCCCACTGTAATTGTATATTTGTCCATTTCTCTTTGTAGTTCTGTCAATTTTTGCTTAAATATTTTGAGCTTACATTGTTTTATATCTCTCTGTGAACTGAACCTTCCATCGTGATGAAGTGACTCTTTTGTCTCCCGTAATGCTTTCTGCTTTAAAGTCTATTTTTATTGATGTTAACACAAACAGTGCTAGCTTTCTCTTGGTTAAAATTTGTCTGGTACATCCTTTTTATTTTTATTTTAGATCTTCCTGGAGGTGGTAGTCAGCATGGCAAGGCAAGAAAAATAAATAAAAGAAATAATGATTAAAAGAAAGAAAAAATACTGTCATATTTACAGCTGATATGGCTATGTAAGTAGTAAGATCAGTTGTAAGTAGTAAGATCAGTTAGAAAGTTAAATAAATGAAAAATACAATAGCATAAAAATAAGATACACCTAGAAATACCTCTAATAAAACTGTACAAGATTTTGATATGGAGACAATTACAAACTTCGGAAGAAAAAAAAAAACTAAAAAAAGGCCTAAACAAATGAACGGATATAACATTATCTCTAAGTTGACCTATGACTCAATGTACTCCCAAACAAAATCCCAACTGGGTATTAGTAGAACTTTCCAAGTTAATTCTAAACTCTATATAGAATTACAGGGCCCAGAAGAGCCAGCCAAAACATTCTTGAACAACAAAAAAGGGCAAGGGAACTGCCCTATCACCTGTCAAGCCATATTATTAAGAATGTTCACACTACAGACAAAAATTAATTTCATATGGATTAATGACTTAAATGTGAATAGTTTTCCAGAGATAATACAAGAGAATATTTTCATGACTATGAGTTAAGGATTTCTCAAACAAGCAACAGGAACCACAATACATAAAGGAATAATTTGATAAGCACAGACTATATAAATAATTGTTTGTAAACAACAGGGAAAAGTGAGAGACAAGTCACAAAAAGAAAAAAATTTTGCAACACACACAATTGACAAAGGATAGTATCCAGAATATGTAAAGATCTCCTAAAAATCAAAAGGAAATGACAACCCAATAGTTGCTTTCAAAAGAAAAAAAAATTAAACCACCAATAACATATATGAAAAGATACTCAACTGCAGGAAAGAGCTCAGAAAAAACATGGGTTAAAAATGCTGCATAAATGTATTCTCTGCCAAAATGCTTGCTATTAATCATAATATAATTAGTCAACTACAGATGAATATATTTGCATGCTTCACCTCTCCCTTGGTCATTTTCCAATTTTCCAATCATTTGCAGTCATTGTATTTACTATGCATAAATTTGTTTTCCCTTCATATAAACAAGTGTTGGTTCATAAACTAACAATGAGCAATGCCCTGTACTCTCTCATAGAACCCAGACCACTGGGTGGACTAGCCCCAGCTCTACTTCTAATGGACCTCTGGCACCTTATGCAACCTTTCCTCCGGGCTTTCCTTATTTATTCGTGATTGAACTAAGTGAGTTCTACACAAACACCTCCAACCCTGCCACTGCCTGTCCAGCTCTACATTTCTGATTCTTAATGTGCATACTTTTACAAGACTTTCTTTTTCATTCCATTCTCTTACCAAATATACTTCCCTAATCTTGTGTACTAGGCACCGGAGACACAAACGAATGGATACGTCTCTGGACCCCAGGGTCTCACAGTCCAGGGCAAAGAAAAAGATGAACAAGTCACGGCAATGTGCTAAGTGCTACAGTTAAGATATGATAAAGGGGCTAAGGTAGAATAGGAGGAAACGCGCAGTGAGACTGAAGGACCATAGTGTTTGGAATGGGGGAAGGAGGCACTAGGCAAGGGATTTCCAGGCAGAAAGACTAGCGTGGGCAAAATCTTCAGAGGAAGAAAGAAAATTTGGCTTTCAGGGCTTTGTAAAGAGTTCAGCATGGGAGAATAGCAGCCCTCACATGCTACCAAAAAAACTTAGAAATTACCCACTGGACAATATGGTGTCTTTGGGCAGGGAAGTGATAGGACGCAAGCGGAATTTACAAAGATCATTCTAGGTGCCCTGTGGAGAAAAGAATGGGGTATAACACTGGGAGACAAGAAAGGAAGAAGTAGAAATATCAGTTAGAAAGCTACAACTATCTGAAGAGAAATGATGAGAATCTGAACTAACCAGTGGCAGCAGAAGAGAGAGATTTGATGAATATCATTGAGTTAAAGTGGACAGGACCCACTATCGAAAAGAAGAGGCTGAAAGAGAAAGAAAAGAATAACTCCTGGGAGAAATAAGGAAGATATGAAGCCTGCACCGGTGAAAATAGTGAGGAAGGAGTTGATATGAGATAAATTAATGAAACAGAAATGTTAGAATCAATTGAATGACTAGCTTCAGGGGCTGAGGAAGAAGGAAGAGAAAAGGATACCTCCTTTGTTCTTGGCTTGAAATAGTGGGTGGATCGTGGGATCATAGATCAAAATGGGGAAAACAGAAATGGATTTTGAGGGAAAGAAAATAATTTTTCAACACACTGAACTGGAGGTGGCTGAGTGCCAACCTGCAAGAAACAAATGTACAATTACAGTGGGAGATTTTTATATACCTCTCAAGGTTGTAAGCTAGCAAGGAGGATAGAACTGGAAATAAAAGGATAGCAAGCATGTGGCACTGTTAAAAGGGCTTTACATCTTTTATGGCAATTCTTATAATTCTGTTAGATCGGTACTACTGTTATTCCTACTTTACAGATCAGTAAAAATTAGGTGCTGAGCATTTAAGCAACTTATCCAAGGTCCCCAGGTGGGTAAGTGCTGGAGGCAGGATTTGAATTACAGTCTTAATTCCAGAGCCTGTGCTAACCATTTCACGGTGTTCACCTTGAGCTAGGGGCAGCACAGACTGAGGCTGAAGGTATGGAAGAATATGTGGAATGCAAAGAGGACCAAGAGCAGAGTCCTGGGAAACACCAGTATTGAAAAGGGAGAGTAAAATAATTGGAACAGAATGCTAAGTAGAGCCCCATGGAAGCGAAATGGAGAGAAAGTTTCAAGAAAGAGGAACTAATGAACAGTGTCATTTGATGCAGACATTTAAGTCAGATGGCTGAACTTGACAACTGCAAGGCCTGGGACATCACTCACAGACAGTTTCCCAAGAGGGTAGGGCCAGACTGCATCGGGTTGAGGAGAAAATGAGATGAAGACAAAAAGAGAGCTCCAAAAAGCTGAGCTGTGAAAGGAGAAGACTCAGGAGGTTACTGGAGGGGCGTAAGTTTGGAAAGTTTTGTTTTGATAGGAAGTTAGGATTCTAAGCATTCTTTCACGCCAGATGCCCATTTTTAAAAAGTAAAATTCACAGACAGCTTGTTAAAAATCTGTAAAACACTTCTTAAGTCATTAAACTAGACTTGGGGACATGATACAAAGGAATTTTTGGACACCGCCTCCCATCTTCACATCTTGAGCTGATCACCTACCTCGGGCTCTACTGGGCCTACACTATCAATTGGTAGATGCTCTCATCAGGCTCTAGACACATCAGCTTTTCCTCAGTTCTTCAAACACACTAAGTTCTTTGCCTTCTCAGGCTTGCCTGTCACCTTTGCCTGGAAACTCTTGCCTGAATCAGCTTCCTCCATTGAGATCATGCAGCTGTTTCTCAAATCCAAGGCCTTTTTCTCACTGTATTAACATACATAATCATAAAACATTTACTGCACTCTCACTAGTTACCAGGCTCTGTGCTATATGCTTTATTTGTGTAATTTCACTCAATTTTCACACTCATCTTCTCATGTAAACAGGTGTTTTGAAAATGATCTCTGCTTGTACAGGGAGGAAAGAGAGGAGGCTGCATATCTTGCCCAAGTTCACATAAGTGGTGGTGCCAGGATTAGAACCTAATTTTTCAAAAATAAAACAAATCGAGGCCGCTGCTCACTTCAAGTGAAGGTACAATACTCTAGTTTGGGAAGTCCTGATCTAATGTTATTTATATTCCGAGATTACATCTGCACTTTACAGGCTATGTCCCTAATTCACAAATTCAAATTTCACCCCCTCTTTCCACTTGCTTTCTGATGGCGGGAGGTAAGGGCAGAGAGCATCGGAGGGCTATTCCGAACTTCCAATTCTGCTTCTCCCGAGGATGCATGTGGGAAGGAGAAGAAATTCAAACGTTAGCAACTTATCTCTGAGCAATGAGGTAAGCCGGGACCTAACAAGCGGCTGGCAGTTTTGGAGCTGAAGCCAACAATTCCCACACCGCATCAGTAGCAAAGGTGCTTACCTTAACTGCCACCTCCGGAGCCGAGTCCACTGCCACTGCTAGAGACGGCTTGGCTGAAGGCGATTTAGTCAAGTGCATGAGGGAGTCGGCGGCTGGCAGCGGACATCGACTGCTCTCACTGTCCGAGTCCGATTCGGACCCTGAACCCGAACCGTAGGAAGCGGCCAGAGCTGCAATCGCAGCCGACATGACGGCAACAAATCTTCTGCGGGGACCCTGTCAGGGCGGAAGAAGAGGAGGCTCCCAGGTCCTGACAGATTGCCATGGAATACATCATTAACTTTCTTTGCTAAGAAATAATTTCTTACATTTTGAAACAACAAGCTAATTATTATTAGAATAACTACTGTCGAAATGAGAGCTTAAAAAAGTTTATCTAGGGAAAAAGAGAGAATTATAATAGCTTATAACTTTCAGGACCTAGTGGACTAAAGAATACGAGTTCCAAAATACCTTGAGGCCTCGCGGTCCTGCACTCCCAGCGTGCAGCGCGGCAGGAAGCACCAGAGGGCACAATGGGAAGTGTAGTTTGGAACGAGGGGGCGGGACGGGGGCGGGTCCCTCCTTGACCCCGCCCCCGAATGGATGTTCCATTCAATTGGCTGTCATCTTCCCTCATTCCCTAGCCAAGCACTGTTCTCTCCGTCCCCCTCCCCCAAACTGAGGATTGGGCAATACCACAGAACCTCAGGAAAGGGGGGAAGAGCGAGCTTCGGCCCCACCGATGGAGGAGTGGGCGGAGGCTGGGTTTCCCACCTCGACTGCACCTGGGCACTCGAGGCTGAAGAGGAAAGTGAGAATCTGAAGTTTTGAGACCTCTGACTGGCCGGGAATAGCTCCTGGGGCAGGGGGCAAGGATGGGACCATAGCCGGAGAGAGTCCCGCGGTCCCCCCTGCTTCTGGCGCGGGTCCCTGCGTCCGGTTGTGGAGCGTCTCGCGCGGGGAGGGGGCGGGGGGAGCGGCAGCTCGCGGTGTTGTTCACTCGCGCGTCGAGCACACGGTGGGTCCGGCGGCCGGTGGGCGCCCCAGGCGGCGTTCCCAGTGGCCTGGCGCCTCGGCCGCTGTCCTGAGCGGGTTCCGCCCCAGAGCCCGACCCTCCTGGGGGCCCTAGGTGGAGTCCCGCGAGCCGAGGGGGACCGGCGACCGCTGCCGAAGCATGAAGAAGGGGTAAGCGAGAGCCCCCAAGATTTCACGGTGAGCGCGAGTCCCTGAGGAATTGCTTTTTTCGGGGAGGGGGTGCTGGGAGAGGAACTCTTCCTCACCGGCCGGAGCAGACCGAGGGGTGTGTGGCCCGCATAGGTGACAGGGATGGATGGGCGCGCCTCCCCCGCCCCGGCCCCCACCCCCATCCGCGGGTTTCCCGAGCGCCCACCGCCCACCCGCCAGCCGGGCTGGGTGCCGAGGGAGACGGCGGCGGGCGCGCCTGGGGCTGGGCTGCAGGGACCGCCCCGGGGCTGCTTTCGCCGGGGAGACTGCGGGTCTCACCTGAGGTGCCACCGCCCGGGCTTCCCTGCCCACCCGCGCCCACGGTCCGCCCCGTGCCTCTTTCCGGGGGAGGCGGTAGCCCCGGGCGACAGAGAAACCTCTGCTCGCTCTACGTGCCTGGAGCTTAGTAAAGCCGGCTCGTGCGTTTGCGTGTTTGCTCCGCGAGTCGGTGTCTAAAGACATAACGGTAAAGCGAGTGCAGGCATCCTTTTCTTGGTTGGAAGGGTAGGCGAAGCAGTGCTGTCGCTTCTGGTGCCCGTTCGTGGGGGCTGCCTCGGGCAGAGTTAGGGAGCCGCTCACTCAGCGCTCATGTCGGCAGGACTCGCCCATTGTGCCACCCAGATAATTATTCAACTATGCAGCATCCATTGCACCTTTCCCATTTTTCTTTTCCCCTTGCTACAGCATGCCCCCTAGCTTCGGTACTCTGACACCTTCTCTTGCACTTGCGGATGATGAACTGGAATAACGATGAAAGAAAGCACATCCTATCTCAACATACACGACCTGCCCTATAACTGATTAATTAATTGATCCCCAGCTAGACTAGGTGCTTAAATATGACTTACTCTAATCATTTCCTTTTCTGTATAATAAGGTGTGCGGTGGATTCGACCTAAATTTTTTCTTTGGTGTTAGATTCACGGTTAGCTAAGGTCTTTTTTCTTTTCACTAATTAATGTAATTGACTTATGGGTTATTCAATCCGTCTAATGTTCTTAAATTTAAACTTGCATGGTAGCTAACATTCATTTTTCTGATCATAGCACTATATCATGATTAAAAATGCAGTCTAAATTTGAACTCTCAGAAACAGTTTATCCTTTATGCTCTAAGTTTCTGTTAGGAAACATATTTTTGTTTATATTGAATATTCGAATGAAGTATTTGATGTAAAATTTCGGAAGTTTTGAATAAGAAAAGTTTTGTATTTGTTTTTCAGTAACAGAATATGTCATTACTAATCGTTGCCTTTCATTGAATGGAAGAATTTAATATTTAAGGTGAGGATTTTAACCACCGTATCAGTCATTCCCTAATTTATCTGATTTTATTTTTTATTCACTTTTGTCTTTGCAATATCTTGTATTTAATTATTTGTTTTAGAATCCAATTTTTTTTTCTAACTTCGATCTACAAGTATGAGTAGGCTTCAGTTTTGCATGATCTACCTGAAGGATGAATTTTTTTTTGAAAATACAAGAAACAACTGTTGGTTACTTGATTTTTATGTTAAAAACTGTTTACATCTCATTATTTAAAATTAAATGATTCACTATCAAAAATAAGTGTTGTATTTTTATAGTTTTCCTTTTCCATCTTGTTTACGCTTGTTGCATTAACCCGTCTGATAAAAGAGAATCACATGTAAGCATTGCAGAGGCAGTTTTAAGGTACGGTAATTGTTTTATGGCACTTGGAAGTGGCGCACATATAATATAAGTTGATGGTGTAGGATTAGTTGCTTGGTTAGGAAATGACCTTGCAGTTTACAAAATGGACACCTTTGTGCCTTGATTTCCTTATATGTAAATGGAGATAATATTTAGTAGATAGTGTGCATTAATTCAGGAAAGGTGTGTTTTTGTAGTCCTTTTAAAGAAAATTTAAATAGCTGATGAATGATTAAAAAATTTCTGTGAAAAATACAATGAAAAAATGTCGGAATTTTCCTTGTCATGTTAGAATGGCTGATTAACATTGATTTTTGCTTTGGAGAGAGACGCCTCTGAATTGAAAAATGTTTCTCATCTATCAGTGGTTTTAAATAATTGCAGACATAAAGGTTATTACAGTTAATACCTACATGTAGTTAAACATATAGATAAAATAGTTAATAGTAAATAAAAATTATGACTTGATAATAAGAATATTGAATTAAGTTAGTGAAGAATAATATAGTCAAAAAATATTAAGGCCTTTTTTGTTAAAAATTTGCAGGTGTTACAATCCAAAATGCTTAGTCGTGATCATTTATAAGGTATGCTATAGAGTTACTTTATTACTCATGTTTGTAAATATCCATATATTCAGAGACAGTGTATTAATATTGTACAAGACTATATTTAATTATACATTTTGCTTTATTTTAGGAATAACTTAAAATATCTTTCCAAGTACTTGATTTTCATTATCATAGTACATAGTACCTTGTGATTTCCTTATTGGACTACTATCAAAAGATTATATTATTAGCACTTTTACCAAAACAGTGCTTTTGGTTACTTTGTGAGAAAACTTCATATAGATAAGACTATTAAAGTGTGTTTAAAGTTAACTATTGTATGGTTTCTTTTTTGAGAGTGATTGTTTTATAATGTTTTCTTGAACTAAAATTTAGCTGTCACTGTCACTTGGGTAAATGCAGTAAAGTCATGGTTTTTTTAGTTATTTGAGGAGAGGAACTGACCTGCAGCTTATTGTCATAAATCCAAAGTTGTCAGTATAGTGTTTAACAAATAGCAGGGGTTCAATTTTCTTTGTTGAACAAATAAAATGAATGTGTAAAGAATATCCATTGAATTAATATACTCAGTGAAACATTTTTAAAGATTTATCAAACATTTTAATTAATGAAATGTATAACTTTATCTCAGGAGAAAAAAGAAAAATGAATTTGGAGGTTCTTTGAACTCCATTTACCTGTTCAGATCTAATTCCGTTACCTGTACACTTTTGAATTGGCACTAGATACTTAGCAGTCTTTGATTTATGAAATATTAACAATTTTCTTCTTATAGCTCACTTTATGAAGATGTATGTCAGCATATTTTTTGTTTTCCCTACACTAGATAGAAGTGTGTTTGATTCTTTGTGACTTAACTTTTCTAGTGAAATAGTAATACAAAGATATATGTAAATTAAATCCTGTGCTAAATGCCTGAGTACCTAGTTATTAAAAATAAATGACCCCTGAGGTGGAACTTTTTATAAAATTAAGAATCTTGTGTTTTTAGTTTATCACATTCAGCTTATAATTTTGTGAATTGGTAGTTCTAACTTACTACATGATTGATTATATTTTACAACTTGTAAAATGGTTTGGAACTTGGGTCTTATTTTCTCAGAAACGGTATGCTTAGTGGTTAGAGTCACAGACAGCCCACTACTTAAATAATAAAATACCTGAATTATAAGATTATGTTAATACTAAAAAAGCATAAAATTATGTTAATAATTAGCATAAGTATATTCAAATACCTATAATAATTTGTATGACAGTCTTTCTATGGGAAAAATAAGTTTCAGATCTACCTTGAAATGCTAGGATCTGTAACTCTCATGTTAGACATGACAACATTAGGAACTTGTTCTCTTTCACCCAGTGGACTTGAAGAGGAGGCTGTGTCTCAGTTCAATGAGTGGCATAGCCTTACATTATCTGGAACGAGAAGTTAGGGCATGACAGAAATTAGAAGGAAATGCAGTCTTCTGTGTGACTTTACTTCTCAAGATATTTGATTGTAAAATGAAAAGGTAGATGTCGATGACTTCTGAGGTGTGTTTTAGGTACAAATAAAATTCCAAGGCTTGATGTAACTTTGAAGCTTGATGTAATCCCACTTTTTTCCTGATAGTTCATTTTCCCTAATATTACAGCTTACGTATCTCTGTGAGGACATTTCTTTCTGGACCTACCTCTGAAAAAGAAAGTAGCCTTAATCCTTTCTCACATGCCTATTCTCAGAAGCAGTATTTTTTAGTCTCTTAAAGGTGTTATTTTTGTGATGGGTTTTACGTTTGTTTTAAGTTTTAAAATAAACTCTCAGCACTGTCAAAAAACAGGATTTTTCTTTTGGATTGTTTCCTTTGTTTCCTTATTTTGAGCTATTAGTAAAGCCAGGGTAGATTTTATTCATACTTTGGAGAATGATCATATCCAGTGAATCTCCATAGAATTTTTTAAAGGAAAAAATGGAATGAGGTGATGAAGTGGGAGTATGAAGATACAAAGATGGGTTATTGCCCCATGAAGTATGGGGCACCTTGTATTTGTAGCAGCCTTACCTGAGGTGCAGTGAAGCTTTGGTATGGATGTCATGGGACTGAAGGCAGATTGAGAAAGTGAATCTATGAACTCCTTGAGGACGGTTTTGTTGTTAGTGTTTGGTTGTTTTGTTTTGCTTCATTTTTGTGTTCCTAGTGCCTGTTTTTGGTTTAAGCTAAATGGAATGGATTTTGATTGTATGCAATTACTACAGCATAAAAGAGAAGTCATTCTTCCTAGGTGGAAAGATCAGGGTGCTGTGAGGGAAGAGGTAAAAAAAACAGCTATTTTTGTTATATGCACTGGAGTATTTAATAGGTTTTTTTATTAACTCCTTATTTGGAGATCAGTGATATTAAAAAATAATGTGTAACATGGTCCAAAAGGAAAAGAAGTAACATTGTTTGCTTGCTATATGTACAAGACACTGTATAGGTACTATCACATTTATTATTTCTCTTGTTTAGTTGCTACCATAGCCCTATGAGGATTTAATTGAAGAAAAAGGTTAACTGAATTGAACAGGTTGTTTGTTCTGCCTAGCAGAAGCCCAGATTCTCTCAGAACTGCTTTATCTCCCCTTTTACCGATAAGTTACTGTTGGAGTAGTTGTTTTAATAACTTGATAATAGCGATTCTGCCTGCCTGCTACCGTCCCCTCATTTGTAATTGGTTCATTTAGTGGATCCTCCTTGTTAAACCAATGATTCGTAGTTCACAATCAGCACATAATTATTGAGGGCCAAGTAGGTGCTAAAAAGGATAGGTCTCTATTCTCTTGGAGTTAACAGTATAGTAAAAAACAGGTGTTGAACAAAACATTTGTACTTAGAAATTTTGGTGAATGCTATAAAGGAAAAGAAGAGGGAACTGGATTTACATTGGGAGTTAGGGGAGGCTTCTTGGAGGCAAGATTAGTGGAAGTTACCTAGGTGGAAAAGGAAGAGAATGCAAAGAACAGATGAAACAGTTAAAGCTTAGTGTAAGAGGGATTGTGACTTGATAGGAGGTTGCGGAGGTAAACAGAAGCCAGACTATGCAGAGGGCCTACATGAGGCTTGGTTTAACAAAGTTAAGGATTTTAAGTCTCTTGGGGAAGGCCATGAAGAGTTTTAATCAGATTAATTACTGGATCAGATCTGTCTTTTATAAAGATCACTTTGGCTTGGAAGGTGCCAGAGAGACCAATCACAATTCTGTTCATTTCTGTGGTTTATTGGCCTGATTTTAGACACTTGCACTAAGCCAAGTCACTCAGAACTTTTCCTGGATCCTCCATGCCCAGAGGTTGAATAATTTGTTTTCTCTTCAATTGCTGAAGCTGTGAGATACAAAACTCTGGAACTGTTAATGGCCTTGTTTCTTGCCCTGTAAGCTAGATAAGCTGGGGCTTCTAGAACAAAGAGTGCAAAGAAGCAGATGCACAGAGTCCTGACTGTATTCGAGTTCCTTTGTCCATGGTCCTGAGATTGGGTTCCAGAGACATCCTAGTTATCTTTGTCATAAGTCCTCCTTTTTGCATAAACTGTTAGAATTGTATTTGTGGTACTTGTCAACCAGCAAACTGAGTCCTCTCATAGATCAAGTAATTTGCTCAAGGTCACATGGCTAATAGAAACGGAGATGGAATTTGAACACAGATATGTGTGATTTCAAAGTCCCATTTTTTCCCTACTCCCTTATGCTGCAAAGGTACCATTTCTTAAACTAAAGGTCCTAAAGGAATTCTAAGGAGGTGGATTTCAGGTGTGGTGACGTCTATTGGGTGATGATGACAGCAAAGTGTTTTTTTGTTTTTTTTTTGTTTTTTTTTTAATTTGGTGTGCTTGATAATAGTTAATCCAGCATCTAGCCATTCTTTATTCCTAACCCCTAGCCAGGTGTACTTCAATAAAGTTACATTGAGTAACTTATTTGAAAAGAAGAAAAGCTTATGGTATCAGGGCATGGATTAACTTGTTTGATTCATTTACCAGAAAATATCAAGTCTCTTATGTTTTCACCTTATGCTACAAAAGTAAGCTTGTTTTCTAGTCATTTTAATGGGGACATCTCTTGTCTTATTTTGCTGAATTTTCATAACATACATGTGCTAGAGGTTATGCCAGAGAATTGTGGAAAGGTTAAATGAAAAGGGAGGAACAGTGAAGCATTTTATATTATAGTCGAGGATGAAGACTAGCACTCATTTCTTAAAATTATTTTTATAGATTTAGAGGGTACAAGCTACATGGATATATTGCATAGGGGCAAAGCCTGGGCTTTTTAGTATAGTGTACATTGTACTCATTAAGTGATTTCTCATCCCTCACCCACCGTCTATCCTTCCACTCTTCAGAGTCTTCATTGTCTATTATTCCACTCTTTATGTCCATGTATACAAATTATTTAGCTCCCACTTATAAGTGAGAACATACGGTATTTGACTTTCTGTTTCTGAGTTAGTTCACTTTAGATAATGGTCTCTGGTTCCATCCATGTTGCTGCAAAAGAGATGATTTCATTCTTTTTAATGGCTGAGTAGTATTCCATTATTTGTATTTAAATTTTCTTTAATCATCCGTCGATGGACACTTAGGTTAATTCCATATCTTTGCTATTTTGAATGATAGCACTCATTTTTTTAAAACCAGAATAAAAGCCCTGTGTGGTACATCATAATACATGACTACAAATTTATCAATTTTGTTATTTTCAAAGAATCTTCATTTAGTTTCATTGATTTTTTTTCTCTTTATTTCCTGTTTTCAGTTTCATAGATTTCTGCCTTAATTATTCCATGGTGTATATGTGCCACAGTTTCTTAATCCAATCTATCATTGATGGACATTTGGGTTAGTTCCAAGTCTTTGCTATTGTGAATAGTGCCACAATAAATATACGTTTCCTTTTGTCTTTATAGTAGCATGGTTTGTAATCCTTTGGGTATATACCCAGTAATGGGATCGCTGGGTCAAATGGTAATTCTAGTTCTAGATCCTTGAGGAATCGCCACACTGTCTTCCACAGTGGTTGAACTAATTTACACTCCCACCAACCTGTAAAAGCGTTCCTATTTCTCTACATCCTCTCCAGCACCTGTTGTTTCCTGACTTTTTAATGATTGCCATTCTAACTGGTGTGAGATGGTATCTCATTGTGGTTTTGATTTGCATTTCTCTGATGGCCAGTGATGATGAGCATTTTTTCATGTGTCCATTGGCTGCAGAAATGTCTTCTTTTGAGAAGTGTCTGTTCATATCCTTTGCCCACTTTTTGATGGAGTTGTTTTTTTCTTGTAAATTTGTTTGAGTTATTTGTAGATTCTGGATATTAGCCCTTTGTCGGAAGGGTAGATTGCAAATATTTTCTCCCATGCTGTAGGTTACCTGTTCACTCTGGTGGTAGTTTCTTTTGCCGTGTAGAAGCTCTTTAGTTTAATTAGATCCCATTTGTCAATTTTGGCTTTTGTTGCCATTGCTTTTGATGTTTTAGTCATGAAGTCCTTGCCCATGCCTATGTCCTGAATGGTATTGCCTAGGTTTTCTTCTAGGGTTTTTATGGTTTTATAGATCCTTTCAGTTTTCTAATACAGACTTCATGATATTTTCAACTTAAAACAGGTTTATTGGGATGTATTCCCATCATAAACTGTGGACCATCTGTATATACACTTGGTGCCATAAATTCCAAGCACTGCTTTTCATGCATCCCACACATTTTGATAGATTGTATTTTCATTTTCACTTAATGCAAAGTATTAAGAAATTTCTCTTGAGACTTTGAACCATGTATTATTTAGAGGTGTGATGTTTAATCTCCAAATGTTTTGAGATTTTCCCATCTCTCTTTCTGAGATTGCTTTCTAGTTTAATTGCATTGTGATCTGAGAGCATATACTCTGTTAGTTCTGTTCTTTTAAATTTTTTCAGGTGTGTTTTATGGCCCAGAATATAGTCTGTCTCAGTGAATGACTTATATGAGCTTGAGAATAACGTGTATTCTGTTGTTGTTGGTTGAAGTACTATATAAATAGCAGTTAGATCCAGTTGATTGGTGGTGGTTAGTTCAACTGTATTGTTACTGATTTTTTGCCTTTCAGTTAATTACCGATAGAAGGATGTTGATATCTCCAGTTGTGATCATGAGTTCATGTTTCCCCTGGTAGTTTTATCAGTTTTTTGCTCCACATTTTGATGCTCTGTTAGGTGCATATACATTAAGAATTGTTAGGTCTTGGAGAATTTGCCCCTTTGTCAGAATGCAATGCCTTTCTTTATCCCTGTTAATTTCCCTTGCTCAGAAACCTACTTTGTCTCAAATTGATATAGCTACTTCAGATTTGTTTTGATTCATGTTAGCGTGGTATATCTTTGTCCATTTCTTTACTTTTAATCTATTTCTGTATTTAAAGTGGGTTTCCTATATACAATATATAGTTAGGTCTTTTTTTTTTAATCTACTCTGTCTCTTACCTTTTAATTGGTGTATTTAGACCATTCACATTTAAAGTGATTATTGATATAATTGTATTAAAATCTAATGTATTTGCAACTGTTTTTTATTCATTGCACTTGTTCTTTGTTTCATTAAAAAGAATAAGTTGGCTGGGCTGGTGGCTCACACCTGTAATCCCAACACTTTAGGAGGCTGAGTCAGGCCAGTCACTTGAGCCCAGGAGTTTGAGACCAGCCTGGGCAACATAGTGAAACCCTGTCTCTACAAAAAAATACAAAAATTAGCCAGGTGTGGTGGCATGCACCTGTAGTCCCAGCTACTTGGGAGGCTGAGGTAGGAGGATCACTTGAGCCTGGGAGGCGGAGTTTGCAGTGAGCCAAGATTGTGCACTATACTCCGGTCTGAGTGATGGAAGGAACCTCTGTTTCACCCCTCCACCCCCCAAAAATGTCCTCTCTTTTTCTGCTTTCTCTGACTTTAATTGAGCACTTTGTATGGTTTCCTTTTCTCTCCTCTCTTAGCATATCAATTATACGTCTTTCTTTTTAAAATGTTTTGTAAGTGGTTGTCCTAGTTTGCCTTTCTTTTTGTATGATTACTGAGGAGAAGTCCAATTTAATTTTTATCACTATCCCTCTATAGGTAAAGTGGTTTTGCTCTGTCTTTCAGAATTTTTCTTTGTCTTTGGTTTTCTGCAGTTTGAACATCACATGCCTACGTGTAGATTTTCTGGTATTTATCCTGCTTGATGCTCTCTGAGCTTCATGGATTTGCTGTTTGGTTTCTTAATTTTGGAAAAATTTTGAGCACCTGTATATGCTAGGCATTGTACTAAATATCTTATGTATGTGATTTAATCCTCACGACAACCCTGTGAAGAAGTATGATTCTTATTATCTGTGGTGGTAACTAAGTTTTAAATATAGACCACTACAGAATTTTTTTACAATAGTCACTAAAATTTAACTGCCTTGGGCTTACCCCTTAAGCTTCCTCTAGATGTAATGAAAAAATTGAATTATTTTGATTTACTTGTTAGGTCACAATACTGGAGGTGACTGTTGGGGACTGATTTCAGAGTTCAAGTCGTGTGCAGTGTATCAGATTTGCGTACCATCAAAGGAGTTGAATGAAAATGGCTATATTGTGTCCTTTTGATGAGATGCAACTATTTTACCAGCAATTTGCATACATTTGAAAGTTGACTGAACCAATTAATGGAGAATCCAGTACTTTGCTTTAATTTAAAGATGATCTCAATTCTTAAGTGATGGGTGCTGTTACTGGAAATAGAGAAGCCCAGACAATGAGTAGGTTTCCTTTTTGGGGAGAGTGGGGAATGATGGATAATGAATTTGATTTTGGGTATTTTGAATTTGAATCAGTGAGATGTCCCTGTGGAGCTATCTGGCAGACTGATAGCACAGGACTGTATATTGTCAGGACTGTTATGGTTGGTTGTATAAGTTTGTGTAAGTAATTTAGAACCCTTAATGGTTAAAGATCTGGCAATGATGGATGATGAGGAGAAAGTGTAGAAAGAACTAGGTATAACAAAACTGTTGACTCCTAACATTGAGTGGAAAGAAAAAGGAGAGACAGAAGAGAATGCTGAAGGTATGATCAAAGGATATAATGTGTTGCATTCTTAATATGACTGTTCTCTTGGGACAGGGGATAAGGCCTTGTGGTCTGGCCAGATCTCCGAAGAGGAATGCGAGATGCTAGTGAGTAGGAAGGGAAGCAAAGAAAAAGTGTGTTGATGGTTTTGAAAGCAGAGGAGAATGACGGTTGCAGGAACTTGGTAAGGACAAAGTTGTTTTATGATAATGAGGCAATGAATGGATAGGGTAGAATATTTATGTCAGAAAGAGACACTTCGGAGATGGAGATCTCAGAGGTAGAACTATTAAAAGAGTCTGTGCACAGACACTTGATGTGCTTAGTAGTAGAAGGAAAGGTGCTACTCCTCAGGACTGGAAGTACTGGCAGTGGAGCCCTCGAGAGATGGGGTTCAGTTTTTAAAGCCTTGCTCTTGTCTGTATACTTCTAACAGTTGCTCTAGGCTTGGCAAGTAGTAAAGCCACATCATTTGAAGTGAGAATCTTAGAGGAATGAAGTAGGTTATGTGTTACTACTGATTCCTGTATTTTAAAATGTATTCTTCTTGCTTGCAAAAACAAGTCTTTTTTATTGTGATAGAGGCAGTGCACAACTGCATGCCTTATATACAGTAGATGGTGTTAACATCATAAAAATCACCATTTTCACTATCACAGAAGGAAATGAAATAGAGCATGTCTTTCAGTGGATTTGTACATACAGAACTTAATTTCAGTCATTAGCATTCAAAAGAAAATGTAAATTTTTTGATAATGCTGTACTAAGTACAGAAAGATGACATTAATGACTTCTTATCAGTTAAACATGAATTTCAATATGTATTTCGTATAGTAGGGATGGATTTATGAGTTCCTCAACAATTTTAATTAAATTCACTCATTATTAATGGTTATGTGAGAGGTCATGTTAGGAACAGAAAGTGCAGTGAAAATAGTATTTATTTTACTATTCTAATGAAATCTTCTTTGAGGTATAAGAGATAATTGTTATAAAAGGGCTTTTGGAACAAGTCTATATTAATGTAAGATGCTACTGTTAAATTTTAAGACTAGGGAAATAGGACCGTAGACGAGATCATGATTTACATTTTTCATTAAATAATCAGTGTGGTATGTAAATGTTTCCAGTGTAATCAGTGACTAGAATAAACAAATATTTGTTTTGGTTATCATCAATTTAGCTTTATTATTTTGAATTTTAAGTGACTATACCAATAATATTGAACTTAAACTACAGAAAGATGGTGATGATTTATTGAAAATTAAGTCACTTATTTTTAATTATGTTGTTTCTATTTGAATTTGTTTTTCATTTGTAGCTGCCTCACCAAATATTAGTAGAATTATCTATAGTTGACCTTATTTGAGGGTTATGGTGAAACATGTAAGTTATAGATGTAGCTCATCTTAAGAAAACACAATATGAATGAGATTACTAATGGAGTGAGTTTGGATAAAAATAAGAGAAAAGGTACAAGGACTAAGTCCTGGAGTCCTCAAAGAATTAGAGGTACAGAAGATAAAGAAAAGGATGCACTAGCAAAGGAGACTGAGAAGGAGGTGGGAGAAAAGCCAAGAACTTGAGGTACCCTGGAAGTCAACTTAAGCAGGTGTTTAAAGGAGTGAAACGCATTCGAGTTGTATCAGATGCTGTTAATAGTTTGAGTGAGAAGAGGTCTGAGAATTAGCCGTTGGCTATAGCAGATAACTGACCGTGGTGAGATGGTTTGGCACAGTGCGGGGAATGAAAGCCTGAACAGGACAGATTTTAATGAGAATTGGAAGAGAGAAATCAGATAACTCATTCAAGAAATTTTGCCATAAAGGAGAACAGAAATTGGGAGAGGAGTGGCTGGAGGGAGAAGTGGGACCAAGAGAAGTTTTTGTTGTTGGTGGTGGTTGCTTTTTTTTTTTTTTTTTTTTTTTTAAGATGGGGGAAATTATAGCGTGTCTCTATGCCAGTGGAAGTGATTCAGAAGAGGGAAAAATGATGATACAGAAGAAAGGAAGGATAATTAATTCATATTGCTTAAATAGGATTTGGGAACTGGCCTAGAACTTTGCCACTGGGTGAAATGGTTTCTGTGGAGAAATTTTTGACTTTGACGTAGACAAATTACAAATGCCTAATAACGCAATTCATCTATTGTTTTATAGTTGTAGATTATCTTTATTGATGTGCACTGTACTCTTTTACATATTTTAAAGCTTATGTCTAATATTACTAAGTTTAAATCAGTTATTTTTTGTGACTAGGCCATAGCAAATAAGCATTTTATAGTATGTGATTATTGTCTTTAGTTGGAATAGTTAATGCTATTTGATTAAATGAATTTTTGAAAGCTTTACTGAAATACAGTTGACATGTAATAAACTGTACAATTGGATGAGTTTGGATTTATGCATACACTCTATCATGACATCAAAATAATGAACCCCCAAAAGTTTCCTAGTTATTTTTATAATCCCTGCATCCTACCTCTCCCTTCTGCATCTACAAACCCTCACCCCTTCCCTAAGCAATGACTAATCTACTTTCTGTCACTGTAGGTTAGTTTGCATTTTCTAAAACTTTATATGTATGGAATCATGTAGTCTGCATATAGTATGCAACACAGTCATGTGTTGCTTGATGACAAAGATACGTTCTGAGAAATTGTTAGGCAATTTTGTCATTGTGTGAACATCATAGACTGTACTTACACAATTCTAGATTGTATAGCCTGCTACACACCTAGGGTACATGGTAGAGCCTATTGCTCCTAAGCTACAAACCTGTACAGCGTGTTACTGTACTGAATAATGTAGGCAGTTGTAACACAATAGTATTTATGAAGATATTAAACATCTAAATATAGAAAAGGTACAGTAAATATGTGGTATTAATATAAGAGATTAAAAATGGTACACCTGTGTAAGGCACTTACTATGAATGGAGCTTACAGGACTGGAAGTTGCTCTGGGTGACTCTGAGTGAGTGGTGAATGAATGGGAAGGCCTAGGACATTACTGTATGTGACTGTAGTTGTTATAAACACTGTATACTTAGGTTACACTAAATTTATTATAAAAATTTCAGTAATAACCTTAACTTACTGTAACATTTTTGCTATATAAATGTTTAATTTTTTAACTTTGTGACTCTTGTAATGGCAGCTTAAAACACAGACTGTACAGCTGTGCAAAAGTATTTTCTTTCTTTATATTCTATAAGCCTTTTTTATTTTTAAAATTTTAAAAGCTTTTTTTGGTTAAAAACTAATACTGAAACACACACCTTATCCTAGGCCTACACAGGGTCAGAATAATTGATACTACTGTCTTCCACCTCCACATCTTGTCCCACTAGAAGGCCTTCAGAGGCAGTAACCGGCATGGAGCTGTCATCTCTTATGATAACAATGCCTTCTGGAATACCTCCTGAAAGAGCTACCTGAGGCTCTTTCTAACTTTGTAAAATAAAAAAATATGTAAGTAGAAGGAGTACAGTGTAAAATAATGATAAAAAGTATAGGATAGTAGATACATAAACCAGTAATGTAGTAGTTTATTCTCATTATCAAGTATTATGTAACTATACTTTTATGTAACTGGCAGCACAGTAGGGTTTTTTTTCAGTATCACCACAAATATGTGAGGTGGCTGCCTTACCTATGATGGCTAACATCGTATGATGGCTACAGTGTTACTAGGTGATAGGAATTTTTTTTTAGTTCCCTTAGAACGTTATGCGACTACCATCATATATGTAGTCCATCACTGACTGTAACTCATGACTGCAACTCCAGTTATTTTAAGATAGGGTAGCCATTTATCCTTGGAAGATTCTGCTTTAAGAAATACTTAAAAATTTTTTTCACACACAAAAAAAATGTTTTTGAGTTTTGTGTGCTATGTGCCAGGCTTTATGCTAATCATTGTATCTTATTTGATCTTCATAAACAGCCGGCCAAAGAAGGCAGGACTAGCTACAGAGGGACGGAGAAGTTAAGGTTCTTTGCACAGTTTGTAAATGGCAGAGCCAAGATTCAAACCCATCTGCTCTGTGGTCAGACTCTGTACTCCTAACTGCTATTTTGTCTACCTTTAACTGCTATTTTGTCTACTCTGCTAAATTTTACAGATTAAATACAACTAGCAATATTTTTGCTTGAGGACAGAGTAAATAAAAAATTGTCATCCGTTGCTACAGTATAAAATACCAATATTAGCTTATTATTTAAATGAATGTAACACTAAAACTGAAAGACCTTTCATTTCATGTTAACTTTCTGGTATCCCTGGTCATTTTTTGAGCCCTGCTTTCTATAAAATGAGTAAGCTAACTGTTCTCATTGTCTTCAGGATAGTCTTTGTAAAGACTATACTTTGGTGTGTAAATGTAATTTGGGGAATACCACTGATTTTTTAAAACATTTAAAATCTTTTCAGGGTAAAAGAGTTCAGAAATATTTTGGTCAAAATGAGAACTCAGATTAGGAGAATTATTGTAGGGCTTTTTTTTTTTTTTTTTTTTGGTAAACTCTCTTCTTAGTTTTCTTTCTCCCTGGTTTCCTGATCGAAGACACTGTTTCTTTTTCATAAGCATTCATCTGCTTTCCCATTTCCTTTATTCCCTAAACAATGTAGAATAAATGGCTTATCGTATTTTGGCTTGCTGTATCACCGATTTTTTCATGAATGATTCTCTTTTCCCATCTATATCCTTGACATCTTTAAAATTTAACTTTGCACTACTGCATTTTTACCCCTTCTCCTTTTACAAAAACTGTACCTATCTATTTGACTTTCATTGTGCTTAGCTTCTTTTATTCCTGGAATTCATGCATCTTGCCAGGAACATAAAGGGAGCTAGAAAGGTGCACGAGAACTAAGGCTTCTAGAACCTTGTACTCAGACTTTATCATGCATCTTGTTAAAAAGCAGGTTCTGATTCAGAAGATCAGTGATGGTACCAAAATACACAGTTCTTACAAGTTCCTAGGTGATGTTGATGCTGCTGATGCTGGTTTAAGGACCACCTTTTGCATTATCACTGGTATAGAAGATCCATGTCAGAAGGAAGTAGTTAGAAAAAGTATTGCTTTATATAACAATATATTATAAAAAAAGAAAAAGTATTGCTTTGAAGGGAATACATTCTTAAATGATCATGTGTATAAAAGAGATGAATTCAAAGGAGAGGCAAAAGGTCAGGTAGGTAGTTTGAGAAAAAATAGAAAGGCGACAGACATCTGAATAGAATACCTTCTTAGTTACTAATGTTGCTAGAACTCTCTTATGACATTTAAAAAATTGTGGTAAGATACACATGAATTAAAATTTACAATTTTAATCATTGGAAAGTGTATAATTCAGTGGCATTAAGTACATTCACATCTTCCAACTTCTTTTTTTAAGATACTTTTATTTTTAGACCAGTTTTAGGTTCATAGCAAAATTAAGCAGAAAGTACAGAGAGTTCCCATATATTCTCTGACCCCACATGTGTATAGCCTATCAACATTCCGTATCAGAATAGTACATTTATTACAACTGATGAACTTACATTGATAAATCACTCAAAGTTAATACTTTATACCAGGGTTCGCTCTTGGTGTTGTACATTTGATGGGTTTTGATATGAGAAATGTGTAATTTCACCTATCTGCCATTTTAGTATAATACAGAATAATTTCAGTGCCCTAAAAATCTGTACTCTGCCAATTCATCCTCTCTCCTTTCCTGCCCCTGGAAACCACTATGCCTTTTCTATCATGTCATGTAGTTGGAATCATGTAGCCTTTTCAAATTGGCTTCTTTTGACTTGGTAATATGCATTTAAGGTTCCTCCCACATGTTATTTTCATGGCTTGATATTTCTTTTGAGCGCTGAATAATACTCCATTGTTTGGGTGTACCACACTTTATTTTACTTACCTACTTGAGGACATATTGGTTGGTTCCAAGTTTCAGCAGTTATGAATAAAACTGCTAAAATGTCGACGCTGAGATTTTTGTATGGGCGTAAGTTTTCACCTCATTGGGTAAATACCAAAGAATGTTTTTGCTGGATTGTATGGTAAGAGTTTGTTTCATTTTATAAGAAACTGCCAAACTGTCTTCCAATTATGCATTCTCAAGAGCAGCGAATGAGAGTTCTTGCTCTGCATTCTCTCCATCATTTGGTATTGCCAGTATTTTAGATTTTGGCCATTCTAATAGGCATGTAGCAGTATCTCGTTTTAGTTTGCAATTTGCTACTGACACGTGATGCATGACGTTGAGCATCTTTTCAGATGCTTATTTGCAGTCATGCAATCAGTGTATCTCTTTTGGTGAAGTATCTATTGAGTTGAGAACTTTTTCCCAATTTTTAATCAAGATGTTCATTTTCTTGTTGAATTTTAAGAGTTCTTTGTATATTCTGAATAACAGTCTTTTATTAGTCTTTTGCAAATATTTTCTCCCAGTTTGTAGATTGTTTTCTCATTCTCTCAACATTGTCTTAACAGAGTAGAACTTTTTAATTTTAATAAAGTCCAACTTACCAATTATTTTTCATGGATTGTACCTTTGGTGTTGTATTTAAAATGTCATCTTCAAACCCAAAGTCATCGTGATTTTCTGCTGTGGTATCTTCTAGGAGCTTTATAGTTTTGGATTTTATGTTTAGATTTATAATCAGTTCTCAGTTCATTTTTGTGAAGTGTGTAAGGTCTGTATCTAGATTCAGTTTTTTGCATGTGGACGTCCAGTTCCAGCATCATTTGTTGAAAAGACTATCTTTTCTCATTTGTATTGTCTTTGCTCCTTTGTCAAAGATTAGTTGACTATTTGCACGGGTCTGTTTCTGGGCTCTCTATTCAGTTTTGTTGAACTATTTTTCTATTTCTCCAAAACTACACTGTCTTGATTACCATAACTTTATAGTAAGTCTTGAAGTTGCATAGTGTCAGTCCTTCAATATTGTGTTGTCTATGCTGGGTCTTTTGACTCTCTGTAATAAACTTTAGAATCAGTTTGTTGATAGTCACAAAATAACTTGCTGGAATTTTTATTAGGATTGTGTTGAATCTACAGATGAAGTTGGGAAGAACTGACATCTTGACAATATTGAGTTTTCCTGTCTATTATGGACTGAATATGTCTCCATCCCCCACCCCCAAATTCATATGATGACATCCTAACAATGTGATAGTATTAGGAGATAGGACTTTGGGGAGGTGATTAGATCATGAGAGTGGAGTCCTCATAAATGAGTGCCTTTATGAAAAAGACCCCATAGCACTCTCTCGAGCTTTCTGCCATATGAGAACACAACAAGAAGTCTGCAACCTGGAACAGGACTCTCACTAGAACCTGACCATGCTAGCACCTTAGTCTCATAGAGTTCCAGCCTCCAGAACTGTGAGGAATAAATTTCTGTCGTTTGTAAGACTCCTGTTCTGTGGTACTTTGTTATGGCAGCCCCAAATAAGAAACTACCAACGAACATAAAGTATCTCTGTATTTATTTAATTCTTTGATTTCTTCCGTCAGAGTTTTATAGTTTTTCTCATATAGATTTTGTACAAATTTTATGAGATTTATGCTTATTTCATTTTGGGGGCTTGCAACATATGGTATTATGTTTTTAATTTCAGATATCACGTATTCATTGTTAAGATGTTGGGAAGCAGTTGACTTTTATATATTAATCTTGTATCCTGCAAACTTTCTGTAATTGCTTACTATTTCCAAGAGTTTTTTGGTTGATTCTTTCAGATAGACCATTATGTCATCTTTGAACAAAGACAGTTTTATTTCTTCCCTCCCAGTCAGCATACTTTTATTTTCTTCTCCTCTATTAACTAGGACTTTTGGTGTGATACTGTAAGAGGGAACATCCTTTCCTTGTTCTTGACTTTAGCAGGAAAGGTTGTAGTTACTTGCCATTAAGTATGATGTTAGCTGTAGGTTTTTTGTAAATCTTCTTTTCAAGTTGAGGAAGTTACCTTTTATTCCTAGTTTGCGGAGAGTTTTAGTAATGAACGGGCATTGGTTTTTGTCAAATGTTTTTCCAGTATCTTTTGATAAGATCATGCAAGCTTTTCTTCTTTAGCCTGTTGATATGATAAATTATGTTAATTGATTTTTGCATGTAGAACCAGACTTGCATATCTAGGATGAATGTCACTTGGTCCTGGTATGTAATTATTTTTACACTTTGTTGGAATCGATTTGTTAATATTTTGTTGAGGATTTTTGCATTTTTGTTAATGAGAGATATTGGCATTTAGTCTTTTTTTTAAATCTTGTCTTTATCTAGTTTTGTATTAGGGTAATGTTAACCTTATAGAATGAGTCTGCTTCTGTCTTTTCCTTTATGCCTTTTGAAGCAAGAAATATGTTGTCTGCCTGACAAATCTTAATTTATACCTTGCTTATTTTGAGAATGCTGAATAATGAAAAAGTTAAGTTGTGATTAGGTCAGAGTCAACTCTCAGAAGAGTCTACCAAACAGGAGGAGAGGAGAAGCAGAATTTGTCTATGTTCTAGGACCTGTCCGAAAAAACAGAAAGTTTTTTATTCTTAAGTAATAATATTTGATATGTTCATATTATTTTTACTCTTTAAAAAGTACATTGCATGTATTTTCTTAAAATATATTCACTGAAGTGCCCAGTTTATACTTCAGATATATCAGTGATACAGATAGAATTCTGAATTTTACTACTTGTACTCTTTCAGAATAGCTTAATAATAAACTTTAGATTTATTAAACTCATTTGGTGATAACAAGGTCCTCCATTTTGTTTTGTGTTAGACCTCTTTTCTTTATTTGCATATGTGGGTAATCATATTATTTGAATAATTTCTGTAAGGATTAGGTTCTTGCTGAAATTGTGGTCCTTTCATAGAGGTCAGGTTAAGGCTGGGCCTTGGTTCTTCCTGTCATGTAGCTTGTTCATAGAGTACAAAGCAACATGGTTCATCATAGTAAGTAAGAAATCTGGAATGTAAACATAATTGTAATAATTGTAAAAGGTATAATTTCTTCCCAGTTTTTTGCTGAATGGCAAGGAGTGGGGGATTCCTATTTGGTTCTTTAAAGAAAGCTATAGAAAGCAACATATACTATCAATTTTCTTCAGGGAAAACATAATACAGTGCGATAAATAAAGTCTCACATATCTTGACCATGTAAAAATATCTGGACAAGTAAAGTTTAATCTAGTAAAATGAGGTACTCTTGACTCAAGAATGGTCCACTGCTATCTAAGAGGCTCATGTGAGTATAATGAGCTTATTCAGGGGATCAGTATGTGAAAGAAAAAGGGATAGCCAAATTTATCCAACAGTTGGTAGGATTTTTGGATGAGTTTCATTGCTAGTTAAATGAAACTTTAGTTAGTACCTCCCTCCTAAGAACATATGTTTTCTTCTAAATAAGATGATGATAATGAGTAAAACGAGGTTAGTTGGTAGAAAATGTAATACGCTGCTTAGTACAGTTAAACAGTGCATCATGAGTAAAAGACTATAACATAAGTAAAAAAGTACTTAAAATATTTGTTGAATTAATGAATTTAGAATACTGCTTTTTATCTTCTGAACTTAGAAGTTGGAGGAAGACACCTTGAGAGGACTTACTGATTTATTGAGCCTTAGTTTTTACAGCTAAAGATTTTCCAGTCAGATACGTCTTTAGTAGCGATAGGTAACTTTTTTTTAATGAAAAAATGTTTCAGACTTTTGGGTAAGCAAGAATTGCATTTATTTCATCTAGGTAATTTCAAATTCATAATTGGTAGAGTGTGATTAATGAGGGTTTTGCTATAGTGATCCTCTCCTATTATAATTAAAAGTAATTGGCTAAACTTAAATTACTCCTTAGGCCTCATGTTTCATTGTTCTAA
Organism: Papio anubis; assembly: GCF_008728515.1. Taxonomy (NCBI): domain Eukaryota; kingdom Metazoa; phylum Chordata; class Mammalia; order Primates; family Cercopithecidae; genus Papio; species Papio anubis. Next base: position 152,995,080 of record NC_044981.1, read on the forward strand.
TTATTCAAAGAAAAAGGTAGGTTCTTTGAGTATGAGAAACAAGAAATAATAAATGTTGGATATTATTTTTGTTCTCAATTTTAAACAGTGTTGGAGAAATCAGCATGTTAAAACAACTATTGATGATAGCTTTTGGAATAAAGTTGCAGTGGAAGCTACGGCTGCAAAATCATTAAAATCTTCAAGATAAAATTAAGAAGTAATGTATCTCAATAGCAACTCCTGATAGCAGGTGTCAATTTAAAGCTACTTCTCATTTCTGCTTCAAAAGTTATATACTAATAAAAGTGGAATGGTCTTGAAAGCATCTTCTACTTTTAAAAATTAAGTGTGTAGGGACAGGATTAGAAAACATTGTTGGTTTTACAATAGGTTTGGAACTAGCTCCTCAATTTTTTTTCATTTCAGTTAAAGGTGGCATACTCTCCTAGGCTCAAAACCTGTCTTATTCTGTATCTAATGATTTTTCTTCTCTTATTTCTGACTACCAACAGTCTAAAACCCAGATCCTCATCAATTCTTAAGTGGTAAATTATAGGTGCTCCTAAAAGAGTCCTATATCTGATTTTCCCATTATTTTTAGTCCGTCCAGCAGTTAGCTAACATATTATTCTTCCTTGGCTCGTAGTTTTCATTAGACACTTGATTTTAAATCAGCTATTTTTCTTACTATACTGTTTTATAAAATACTGTGATGTAACAAGTATAACTAACATTTTTAATATAATTTTGTGTATGATGAAAGTGTATATTCTGTTTTTAAATTAGACTTATTCTAACTAGATAAAACTTTCAAGTTGGTATTTTTGAATGTAAAAGGGTATTTTATATACTAAATAGGAGTTGAAAAATTGGTGAAGCCATGGTTCTTTTAGAGCTATGTTAAAGAAATAGATGCTTCCCAAGGTACAGGTTGATCATCCCTAATCCAAAATCTGAAATGTTCCAAAATCCGAAACATTTTGAGCACCAACATGACATCACAAGTGGAAAATTTCACATGTAGGTACTTAAAAACACTTTAATGCACAGAATTATTTAAAGTGTTACATAAAATTGCCTGCAGGCCATGTGTATAAGGTATATATGAAACATAATGAATTTCATGTTTAAACTTGGGTCCTATCCCCAAGAGATCTCATTACATGTGTGCAGTATTCAGATGTTTTTGAAACTGGAAACACTTCCGGTCCCAAGCATTTCAGATAAGGGATGCTCAACTTCTAACTGTGGTCTTATGAATAGTGATGTTTATTTGGTTTGCTGGCCGTAGCCCGGCATTAGGCTCCAACAGGTACCATCTGGTGTCAGTTGGAGTTGCTATTTGAAGACCCCTTTCAGGTGCCAAAAGATAAAATTAAAGGTGTGGAAAAAATATTGTAATGTCACTTCACTTCAGTGATAATGTTCCTTTTCTCAGATTCTGGCAGTGTCACACAGTTATCCCCTATATCAATGGTTCTCATCTTAAGTATACATGGAGCTTGGTCTAGAACCTTACTATCTTTAACTCAACAGACTGTTTTCTGTTTTTGTTTTTGTTTCCTAATGCAGGGTTGACTCTAGCTACTAACCTGTGTATTATTTTTACTTATTTGCTCTTTTTTCTTTTCTTATGCTTCCATCTCCCAAATTTGCCTTCCCCAGTTTTCAAAGTAATCTGTAATTTTCTGTTCTTATTCAACTAATTCTGAATAGTCAAAACACAAAATGTTATTAGTTGCTATGGGACATACAAAGAAATATAAGATATGATCCCTGTCTTCAGGGAGCTTATGGTATGACTGAATAGACAAGATGTAAGCATGGAAAACTGAAATAGTGTAAGAAACAGTTCAAGAAAGATCACGATGCAGTAAATGGCTATTTGGTTAATAATAATAATTACTAGCATAGAGAATAGAACTGTGAATTCAGAGGAAGGACTAACTCACCATGAACTGGGTATATTAAGAAGGTTTTCATGGTGAAGGAAGGATTTGTTCTGGACATTGAAGGATTAATTGGATTGAGCTAGATAGGGAAGAAAGTAGACATCCATTCTAAATAGAATAGTAGCTGGTTCTAATCTTCACTCCTAACTCCAACATGAATCATATCTTTTTTTTTAAAAAAAATTACTATGTTGGCCGGGCGCGGTGGCTCAAGCCTGTAATCCCAGCACTTTGGGAGGCCGAGACGGGCGGATCACGAGGTCAGGAGATCGAGACCATCCTGGCTAACGCGGTGAAACCCCGTCTCTACTAAAAAATACAAAAAACTAGCCGGGCGAGGTGGCGGGCGCCTGTAGTCCCAGCTACTCGGGAGGCTGAGGCAGGAGAATGGCGTAAACCCGGGAGGTGGAGCTTGCAGTGAGCTGAGATCCGGCCACTGCACTCCAGCCTGGGGGACAGAGTGAGACTCTGTCTCAAAAAAAAAAAAAAAAAATTACTATGCTTATGGAGTGTAACATTGACTCAGACAAGTCACCTGAGTGAATTATTCACTTATTTTATCTTAGGGTCAAAGAAGCTCATGTGAGGGTTCCTCATTCCCTAAAATTCCCGTTTTATATTATATAAGATGGTAAACAAGAAGGCACTTTAGAAATAATGTAGTCCAACCTGTAATCTAGTAAAAACATCTCTTCTAGGGGTAAATAATTTCCTTATTGGAAATGTCTGATATAAAAATATTTTTTTCTGTTCAAATTAAATGTCTTCTCATCACTTTAAGCTATTGATCCTAGATTTGCTTTCAAAGAACTCTCTTAACTTCATTCCAAACCAGGAAATGATAATGGCAAAACAGTTTAACCAAATCTACCTTTTTAGTTTCTGTTCCAGTTTGTGCTTATAGCAGATAAAAAGCATACTTAGGTGTATGTTGTGATGGTATATTGATATATCGAGGCCAAAAATAATGCTTAAGAGTTATTGAATTAATAAGAGCCCTGATACTTAGGGAGAACTATAGATTAAGTAAATCTATATTGATTTACTCTATAGACAAAACTGAAAATATGTAAAGAGTCTGGTTATTTCGGGGTATTAGGAGCACCTGGTTCATTACTTTTGCATGCCCTAGCTGGAAGTCATCCACTGTGAAGGTGTCTCTTTCAAAAGTATCTATTTCATTAATACTAGCTATCCTATGTATAATTTCAGCATATTATATCCTTTTATGTCTTATTTGGCGTTAGGATGTTCTTAGCAGAATTTTTTACGTGTGCCTGACTTTCACCAAGGACAAATTTACATAAGATCCAGGCTTTGGATCCTTTTAGTCTTTGCATTTCAATTTTTATCCAAATTCTCTGATTTTTTTTTTTAGTGCAATAAAGTTATAAACCATGGCTGAAAAATATTTAAAATCTTCAAATGACTCTGTTGCAATATTTTGAAGTTTGTGGTATGTTTGTTTGTTCCCATATAAAGTAAATTATCAATCAAAGGTAATTATATTCAGGTGTATAGTTTGGATAATTTTATTAATAGAAAAGTTTATAATCTTTATAATCATGTTTATTAAAATGTTTATAATAATGGATAAATTGTGAAGTGTAGGGAACAACTATTTTTATCCTCATTGCTTCTGTATGGAAATTCAATCAAGTGAAATTTTGTGGAACTTTCTTTTTATATCTTTCTCTTAAGGTACCTTTTTATAATATGCAATTACTGTCCTGGCTCAAACCATGCATGTATTAATATATTTTAGGTATTACCTTTAGAATTCTTTTCTAAAGGAAATCAATAAATTACTTGCTTCATCCTCTTCCACTTTGATATTAAAAGTTATTTTTAAGTCCTGTGTTTCTATATGATATTGTTAGGTACTTTAGAATGTTCTTTAGGAGTGTTCATTCACATCATTGTAATCCATATGATATTGTATTATATTAGGTGTATAGACCACAAAACAAAAACATTGAAAATTATGTTGGAAAAAAGTAAACTTAGAAAAAACAGACTTAAGTCTTTGCCTGTCAGTCCATCTTCCTTGCCATCATTCAAATAGTTTGTCGAACCTCACTTCCTCTAACATTTTTTCAGGTATAGAAAAGGAGAGTTCACAACTTCTCCTGAAATTTACTTTTGGAACTCAAAGGAATCCCTCTAATTTTCACTCCAAATGTATCCTCAACTCTTCCTCTCCCTACTTAAAACAAACTTATATATATTATTGTCACATTTAAATATAAGCGCAGTCCCTCTTATCAAATGTTTTATAATATTCTATTCATTCTAATTGAGTTTGTTTAAATCCAGGTTTATAGCATAAACCTGAAATTACCACACACACACAAATCCAAGTTTTCCTATTGTTGGCTTTTTTTTTTTTTTTTTTTTTTTTTTCTTCTGAGATGGGTCTTGCTGTGTCATCCAGGCTGGAATGTAGCAGCACATTGTAGAAACCAGCTCTCACTATGTTACCCAAGCTGATCTCGAACTTCTGAGCTCAAGCAGTCCTCCCACCTCAGCCTCCCAAAGTGGGATTACAGGTGTGAACCACTGTGCCCAGCCTTGTGTTAGCTTTAAGCAGGATAGAAAAATGCATATTAAAATTATGAGCTACCACTGTACATGCACTAGATTGACTGAAATTAAAAAGGTTGACTATACCAAGTTTGGGTGAGAATGTAGTGAGAAATCAACATAGATAGATTTAATCTTTGGCTTCTTTTAAATATTAGGGCTCTTACTAAATCAGTCTTAAGCTTTCTTTTTGGACATTGTACAGCTAGTTATTCTTTTTATTTGCCGTAAGGTCAAACTGGAACAGAAACCAGAACGGTAGATTTGGTTTAACTATTTTGCCATTATTGTTTCCTGGCTCCCTGTCTTCACCTAGAACTCTGTTGGTGGAAATGTAAAATGGTTAAACTGCTTTGGAAAGCAATTTTGTAGTTTTTTACAAAGCTAAACGTATAACCCAACCATTCCACTCCTAAGTATTTACCCAAGAAAAACAAAAACATCCACACAGAGACTTGTATAAAATGTTCATAAGTTGCTTTATTTATAATAATCAAAACCGGAATATTACCCAAATTTCCATAAACAAGTGCAACAACATGGATGAATCTCAAGCATCTCAATCATTAGGCTGAACGAAAGAAGGCAGACAATAGTTACTACTCTGTGAATCCATTTATATAGAATTCAGCAAGCAAATTAATCTACGGTGACAGAAAGGTCAGTGGTCCTTGGAAACATGAGGGGAGGAAGGGATTACAACGGGGCACAGAGAAAATCTGGGGGATGATTGTGATGATTTCACAGTATTAAGCCATGTTAAAACTGTTTTAAACCTAATCAAATTTTACACCAGTATGTGCAGTGCATTAGTTTTCTATCACTGCTTAATGAGTTACTACATATTTAGCAGGCTAAAACATCTCTAGTAATTATCTTACAGTCCTGTAGGTCAGAAGTATGAGTAGACTTGGCTGGGTTATCTGCATAGGGACTCAAAAGTCCAAAATTATGGCAGTGACAGCTACATTTCTTTTCTGTTGGCTCTGGGGAACAATCAGCTTACAAGCTCATTCAGGTTCCTTGTAGTTGTACAATCTTAAGCTTCCCTTTTCATATCTAATAAGTACAGAGGCAGATTCTATTTTTCCTGATGGTTATAATTCTTCAATGAATTGTGAATTGTTTCTCTTGGACTGTGAAGACAAAATGAAAATTTGGAAGAATTTTGATAATACAGACATATATGAAATAATAACAGAATCCCAATTTAAGGAGAGTAGTTAGCCAGAGTAAGTTTTTGTTGGATTTAATATTATTGTTCCTGGTGTCCAGGTTCCTGTCTTCTTCCTGGGTGTCAGAAAAAGGTTTCTAGCTCCTAGAACTGCTTTCAGGTTCCCTCCATCTTTAAGCCAGCAGTAGCTGCCACATCTCCCTCATGCTTCAAATCTTTGCCTCCTTTCTCTGCTGTCAGCTGGAGAAAGCTTCACTTTCAAAGGTCTCATGTGTTTAGATTAAGCCCACCCATATAATCTACCGATTTTAAGGTCAGCTGATAATTGACCATAATTATATCTTTAAAACCTCTTTTAACATGTAATATAATCATAGGAATAGTGCTAGGGACTGGATATCATGCGGCCATCTTAGAATTCTGCCTGCCACATGCTGTATGTTGTGCCTCACTTAATACCTCAATAAAATTTGTATGTTTTTTTCCCCCAAAAAACAGGACAAAAAGATATAATAATATGGGCATGTAATGGGATGGTTGTGACACCCAAATAAGATGTAAGTTGATTTTTCTCACTGATTTGATTTGGCATAGCATTTCTATGTCCAAATGGGGAAATAGAACTAAGATAATAATATACTTACCACTTTCTCTCTATTTTTTATTTTCTTTCATCTGTGATGTTAAGAAACAGTAGAAAGGTGAGAATGTAGCTAAAAATCAAACATAATAGAGGTGATTTTGTAAGTTTTTAAAGTTCATTCAAAATTGTGATTAATATTGTGATTTTATGTATGTCTACAAGGTAGTATTTAAAAATTACTATTACTTTATTAAACTTGTACAAGAGATGAATCAATGTAAGTGTGCATTTTGTTGATCCTATTGTTTAGACCAATCTTGGAATTCTTGAGTTTATAGAATTCTCGTATTACAGGATGTAGGAAATAACTGTTTTTGTGACATGTAGGATGCTTTACCTCCACATTGTTTATTTCCTAAAAAGGATTCAATCAAGAGTAATACATTTAATATTTTATTATTTTTATTTATTACCAAAGGTTTTAGAAATTACAAATTTTAGTAGACTAGATGAAACTTTAGAATGAAATGTGGTTAGTCTTGCTTCGATCCTCAGATTTCTGGTGTGTAATACCAAGTGTTACCGAGAATGTCAAACAGCTGGAACTCTCATAAGTTGCTGATGGGGGTATAAATTAGTTCAAGCACTTTGAAAACTATTTGACAATATTAACTAAAGCTGTATGTATGTATGCGTGTATATACCCTATAACCCAGTGGTTTACTCTCTTTAGTCATTGCATATTTACTCCATAATACACATTAAAATCTCTTTAAGATCAAATGTTTGTCATCTTTTACTCTTTTTTTTTTTTTGAGACAGATTTCACTCTTGTTACCCAAGCTGGAGTGCAATGATGTGATCTCAGCTCACTGCAACCTTCGTTTCCCAGATTCAAGTGATTTTCCTGCCTCAGCCTTCCAAGTAGCTGGGATTACAGGCTTGTGCCACCGAGCCTGGCTTGTTTTTTGTATTTTTAGTAGAAACGGGGGTCTTACTATGTTAGCCAGGCTGGTCTCGAACTCCTGACGTAAGGTGATCCACCCGCCTCAGCCTCCCAAAGTGCTGGGATTATAGGCATGAGCCACCGTGCCCAGCCCTTTTACTCCTTTTTAAGAAGACTTATTTGTTCCTCATTGACTACCAAAGTTCAAAATCTTCAATTTGATTGCTTTTTTAAAAATCTTTTATTCCTACTTCTGTTTTCCTTTCAAGCAAGTGTCCTTATTTTTCCTCTCTTATTCTTGACTTAAAATATCCTCTGTCCATGCCATTTTGTTTGTGATGGACGTCAGTGCTGTCCAATACAACTTTCTGCAGTGAAGGTGGTGTTCTGTAACTACCCTGTCCAGTATGGCTGTTGAGCACTTGAAATGTGGCTAGTGTGACTGAGGAACTGATTTTTAAATTATTTACTTCGTTTTAATTTAGCCACCTGTGGCTAGCTAGTTAATTTATTGGATGCAACGGTCTGAATTACTGCCTTTCTTTAACCTCTTTGGCTTGTTTTGATTTCATTCTCTCAAATGCATAATAATTTACCTTAGTCTACTTTAGACCTTAGCTATATGTTCATTTTTATTGTTTTACATTTTTTGTTACATATTTTTGCTTCCTGATTATTTTGTAAGCTTCTGGTTGGTGAAGCTATTTTAATTCTTTTCTATTCCTTTCACTTTCTATATTTTAACTATAATATGTAATCTGTAAATATTTATTGAAGGAAGTAGTCATCTGGGAATTGAGGAACATTATTTGGAGCTTCAAAATACCATTGAAAATATTTTAGGGTATTGTGAAATTTGGGAGGCCAATTTGTCAAGAATACAAAATAGATTTAAAAACAGTAACAAGGCCGGGCATAGTGGCTCACACCTGTAATAGGAGGCTGAGGCAGGAGGATTGCTTGAGCTCAGGAGTTCGACACCAGCCTGGGCAGGCAAGATAGGGAGACCCCGTCTCTGCAAAATAATAATAATAAATAATAAATCATAATAATAGTAACAGATTAAGAGGGTGGGAGGGGGCTGAGGGATAAAAGACTACATATTGGGTACAGTGTACACTGCTCAGGTGATGGGTACACCCTGATCCCAGAAATCACTACTAAATCAGTTATCCATGTACCCCGGAAACTTGAAACAAAAAATTGAAATATGTATACTGACAGAAATACAGTAGAGCAAGCAGTAGATGCAAAATCTGAAAACAAAATCTAGTCTCATCTCTGCCATTAATTTTGTGAACTTAGAGAAGTTTCTTACCTTTTTCAGGTAAGTTTGCTAATCTACAAAAATGAGATATGAATTAGTCGACGTTTCAGTATTTCTTCCAGGTTGAGATTCCTTTTCTTTTTGTTTCTTTCCTCTTTTTTTTTTTTTTTTTTTTTTTGACAGAATCCCCCTCTTCCATGCTGTCTTCTACAAAACTACACATGACATTTCATGTGAATTGTGGGGCACTGGAAGGTGAAATGCTAGAAATATTGTGTTTACCCTGGCTCTCTAGTCTATAAGTCAGGTGGACTGAAGTTACAGGGCATAGAGAATGACAACGATGTAGGGGAACAAAGCAATTAAGTAAATCTAAGATTTCTCCTTGGGACTGAAATAGGTAAAGTGGACATATGCCATATAGAATAATGAAATATAAGGGAAAAAATGAAAAGGGAAAAAAAAGGAACGCCTCTAAATGTTCTCTTGCTTTCGCAATTAATTTTGGCTTTAAAACTCATCATTCTCCCACTACCCCGTCCCAAATACCATTACTCTCTCCATGAGCCCAGTTACTTGGTTGTACACATTACTAGAGTTAGTCATAAATCTTTTCCTAATCCCATAGACTTTGTGGATAGGGAGTCATATATTGATATAATTGATCTGCTTTAGAAATAATTTTCAGTTTTTGGCTGACTGTAGAAAGTTTCTTAAGCCAAGAACTTGTGCTTCACCCCTTCTGGTGATCCAATCAATCATCAGCCTGTTTCCTGCTACCTCCAGGATGTATCTTGAGTTGACATGCTTCTGTATCACTGTCACATAGTCCAAGTGACTACCATCTCTGTCACTGAACTACTTTATTCATCTTCTGTCTGGTACACCTGCATTTATTCTGCCATTCCCCGCTACCCAAGTCTCCATAGAGCAATTAGAATGAATAGTCATTCCTGATCTTGGCACTCCTTTGCTTAAAACCTTTCAAAGGTTTTCCATTAGGACAACATAGAAAATTGTCAATATGACCTTCAAGGTCCTACCTAATCTAACCCCTGCTAACCCTGGAGTCTCTCATTGCACTTCACCCATGATGGCCTGCTGTCATTATTATTCCCTGTTCACCTTTCATTCTAAGAATGAAAACACATGCACAAGCTTCAGTTTCCCCAGCTTAGCTAGCTTAGCTAATAATCCTTTTGTTCTTAATTTAAATGTTACTTCCTTAAGGAAACAGGTCCCTTTTATAGTGTCCCCTACTTTTACTTCATTACACTTATAAGAGTAATTAGATACTAGATTCTAGGAAATACATGGGGAATTGTTTTGTTTTGCTCACCCCTTTATCTTTAGCACTTGGCACACAGTACTTGCTTCACTGATGTTCAGTAAATGGTTGATGAGGTGAATGAATCAATGGATGGTAGTGTGTCAGTACTGCCATTTTTCATATAAAGTACAACGTATTTGATAGGTATATGGTTTTAGAAATATTTTCAATATGAAGAACACAGTCTTGTTTTTCTAGTAGCTTAATTCTGCGTTTGTGGTTTAGATGCCTCAAACTTCAATTTTAACATCTTTTAAACCACTAAAAATAAACTTGGTGGTTGGGTGCAGTGGCTCATGCCTGTAATCCTAGCACTTTGAAAGGCTAAGGCGGGAGGATTACTTGAGCCCAGGAGTTTGAGGCCAGCCTGGGCAACATGGCAAAACCTCGTCTCTTCAAAAAATTTAAAAATTAGCCAGGTGTGATAGCACACCCTATCGTCCCAGTTACTTGGGAGACTGAGGGTAGGAGGATTGCTTGAGCCAGGAAGATCGAAGCTGTAGTGAATTGTGATCATTGCACTGCATTCCAGTTTGGGTGACAGCATGAGACCTTGTCTCAAAAGAAAAATAATACAGTAATAACCTTGGTGCAATATTATGCTTGTATAGTGATTTGTCAAGTAAGTTTCAGTAGTGGTTATATTAATTTAAAGGAAGTAATATTTTCTTTGAGAGTAACATGGAATCACATAAGAAAATACTACTATTTAGTGAATTTTATTACTAACATGACTATACAGAGTTTTCTTTCCACTCTATAGGTGTCTAATACTATTATTTCATTAGCATACAGTTTTCTTGACTGTATCAGAAATGTTGGTGTTATGAATTGCTGAGTATTTAGGTTATTTCTTCATTTCCTTTTTGCTTTAGTTTGCTTAGCAATGTGTTATTTTCAACTTTAGTAGCCTATCAAAATTTAATGCTGTGCTGTTGTGACTTCAGGTGACATAATTTTTTTTTTTTTTTTTTTGAGACGGAGTCTCGCACTGTTGCCCAGGATGGAGTGCAGTGGCATGATCTCAGCTCACTGCAAGCTCCGCCTCCCGGATTCATGCCATTCTCCTGCCTCAGCCTCCTGAGTTGCTGGTACTACAGGCGCCCGCCACCTTGCCCGGCTAATTTTTTGTATTTTTAGTAGAGACAGGGTTTCACCATGTTAGCCAGGATGGTCTTGATCTCCTGACCTTATGATCCACCCTCCTCGGCCTCCCAAAGTGCCGGGATTATAGGCATGAGCCCCCACACCCAGCCTTAGGTGACATAGTTATTTATATATTTATTTTTGGTAAAGATAACACTGTTTTTTGGGCAGTTTTTTTTAAAGCAAGAGCCAGAGTACCTCAGAGCAAATAACTGGAGATGTTCAGCATGATGAATAGTTCTTTAGTCCTGTGAGTACCTACATTGGTTTTATCATTTTCCTATGAATCTCCTTTAGACATTCATGAGTAGTGAGTAGTTTTAAAGTTTGCCGCTCACAACAAAGGGAGAAATTTATGATTTCTATATATTTCTGAGGTCGTTTTGCACAAGAAGCACAAGCTTCTATTTCACTGGTAAGTGAAGTTATTTTTAACTTCAGTTTTTTAGTTTACAGTAGTGAAACAGTTTGAGATAATGTGCATTATAGATTTAGGGAAAGGTAAGTTATAAAATTTTGTTTGTGATGTACTTCTAAACAATAACCTTTTAAATTTATTTTATATTAAATCACTGTTTAAAGACCTATGGTTTTGTATAATTGAAATATGGTTTTAAAATTAGATATATTTTTTAATGTGCAGTTCTTCATGCATTCTTATTTAAAATTTTTATATTTAATAATATCTGCCACAATTATATTTCGTCATTGGCATAGGAATTTATTAAGGAAATTATTTCTATGAAGAGCAAAGCTCTATTTAAACATTCTCATACTCAAATTATTTCACTGGTCAATTGTGCAAAATTAAGTGACTTCTATTCTTAAGAACGGAGGACATAAGTATTTGCCCTCCCCAAAGTTCTTAACGTATTTGAAACATTGAAATTGTTTTTATTAGAATACTTACTTTAACCTGTTCCTTTAGGTCACATAATATAATCCTTTAGTTTGAATAAGTATTTAATACTATATTATGAAAATTGAAAATTGTATTTCTATAACATATAATTTTTTAATGTCATTTTAAAAATACTGAAACACCTTTAAATGATCATAAATTATTTCATTGACCATGAATGTAAAGAATCACTTGTCATTGATGAGGTAATAAAATACTTTTCTTATGTTCTTTATATAACCCATAAAGCAATTATTAACTATTAATATAATTATTTTTGTGACATCTTAAAATAAGCAGCTATTTTATTTTCCTCTGAATTGTTAACTACAAGGAGTCCTTTAAACATTTTAAATAAACTTTACTGGCCATTTTTGAGTTCTGAAATCAGAATTTAGATAGTGTACTTTTCTGATTTCTGAATTTGTAAAATCATGACATCTGATCTTGAGTTATTTTTAATACTTTATATATTGCTTATACTCATCCATGTATGTGCCTCATTTTGAATCAAGAGAAGGCATTCTTAAACTAACAGAATATATTATTAATATTAGTAGTAGTCATCAAAATAAACTTTTAATTTAGAATTCTGTCAAACGTTTTGCTATGGTTAGATTTCAGTAGTTTCGTTTTCCTTGCCTTCCTAAAAGAGGGCTTTCAATATAAGATATTGTGATATCTTATAAACAGTATTGTGGCTCATTTTATTTTTAATGTTAAAATCTATATCACGATTTAAAAGTATACCCGTGAAAAGGTTTTTTTTTTTTTTTAAATTAAAAACATTATTAAGATTTTAGCTAAGTTATTTGTTCTTCAAAATTATTTTAAAATCTTTTTAGGAGCTATATTCTTTAGTTTACATACTCTTTGATGTTTGCTTCAGCAATTGACAGTTTAATTGATAAGAACATAGGAAAATAAGCGAAGAAACCTGGGAATTGCTTTAGTTTTTTTTTTAACATCATTGGGAAACCAAATTACTTTTGGAACCACTTGTGTTATATAATAGTTGGGAAATTCAAAAATTGGTTATTTTATGTTTTAGCACAGTATAATTTAGCCCTTTTTAATAAAAGTTTCCCCTTATTAAGCAAATTAGGCACTGATCGATTAAAAGATGTTAAAATATATGTAATTGGTTCATTCTATGCAATGTTTAAATTCTTAAACAGTGTATTATTTGCAGTATTAAAAATACTGAGATGAATTTGATTTTATATTTGCTTGATAATTAAATCATACCTGTTAGCATTTAGAGTTTCTTCTGGTTTTTGATTTTTTAAAAATTACTTTCTAGCCTGACAAAGGATTCCATGAAAAAGATGGTGTTGGGATTGCTCTAAAATGGGAATCAGGCAGTTTTCTCAGGATTTAGGAAATAAAGTTATTAGGCTTTTTTTTACTTTCTGCCACTAAGATTTTGATAGTTGAGTTAGATAAATGACATTAGAAATCACCAAGTAATAAGGTAGAGAAATAAGAAAATGAGTTTGGTGTTGAAACTGAAGTACAAAGAAAGGATGAGGAAAGGTTTTCTTTCTAAAAAGCTTTTGCATCGTACCTAAAGGCACTATTTTAATCACAATGAAAGCCATTTTTCTTTTGAGATTTGGATAATATTTCAAAACTAGTTTGTATGCTGTACATTCCTTTCATCAAAATGTGTGTGATTGCTATACCCTAGAACTCAGAGCTAGCCCATAAAGATGAAGAAATGATTAAGATACGATCCATCCTTGCTTTTTCTTAGGGGAGTGAAAGAAGCAAGCCTATGTTTCCACAATACATTTGTAAGATATTATTTTTCTCAAATGTATTTCTTTTCCATGCACGTACAAAAAAGCAACTCCTTAGAATCATGATTAAATAGTTGCTTTAGAAAAGTGCATGTGTGAGGCGGGCAGATCACGAGGTTGGGAGTTCAGAACCAGCCTGACATGACGAAACCCTGTCTCTACTAAAAATACAAAAATTAGCCGAGCGTGGCGGCACGCTCCTGTAATCCCAGCTACTCAGGAGACTGAGGCAGGAAATTGTTTGAACCTGGGATGCAGAGGTTGCAGTGAGCCGAGATCGTGCCATTGCATTCCAGCCTGGGTGGCAGAGCGAGTCTCTGACTCAAAAAAAAAAAAAAAGTGTATGTGTGTCTATCTTCCTGCAGCAACCTATTTTTTCTTTTTTGGCTCCCTTAAAGCTTGTGATTTTCTTATTTCTTCCATTTATGTATTGATTAACTGTTGAGCATCTTCTGTGTTCTAGATCTTGGAGATATAAGTTGAGTAAGGCAAGATTTTTGCCTTCTAAAAGCTGACATTCAGGCATGGACGTGTAAACAAATAAGTACAGTATAGTAAAGTATAATTGGTAGTAAGTAGGTAGATGCACTTGTGGATCCAAGTTGAGGGCATCAAAGAGTAGATGGTTCCATTTACCTGAGGGATTCAGTTAGTCTTCAGAAAAGAGTTGCTGCCTGAGTCTAGTCTTGAACGATTGTGTATTCTCTATTGAGAATAAAAAGTGAAATACATCCCAGGCAGAGAGCAGCATGAGGAAAGGCAGGACTATAAAACAGCAAGATGTATTTAGAGTAATTAGAGTATAACGTAGGAGTGTAGTGAGAAATGAGGGTAGAAGTGAGGAGGGGAGGCTAAATCCTGAAGACCTCGTATGTTATGTTTGGACTTCACCCTGACAACAAGGAACCAAGGAAGGGTTTGATTTTGCAGAAGGACATTTCCAGATTCAAATTTTTTATAATACAGTAGTCCGCCTCTCATTCATGCTTTTGCTTTCTGTGGTTTTAGTTACCAGTGGTCAACCATGGCCCAAAAATATTAAATGGAAAATTCCAGAAAAAAAGTTCGTAAGTTTTAAATTGCCCATCATTCTGAGTAGCATGATGAAATCTTGTGCCATCCTGCCTGGAATGCGATTCATCCTTTTGTCCAGCATATCCACACTGTATATGCTTCCTTCTCATTAGTCATCGACATCCTCAGCTCCTGACTTTCAACCATTGACATTGTCATGTCTGCTTCTGACATAGCCTTACACTATGTCACAGTGCCTATGTCATTCACCTCAGTTCATCTCATCCTGTAGGCATTTTATCATTTCACACCATCACAAGAAGGGTGAGTTCAGTATTGTGAGTTGAAGAAACACACTCAATGTGTTTTTCCTCTGCTCTCACACCACAGTAACAATCAACACAGAATACTTGTGTGATCAGCCAAGCAAGCAATTAATTCTTCAGCAGACTCTGGCTGGATGTCCTTCAATTCAGTTCTGACACTATCTACGTGGAGATAGTGTCAGATCCCACAGATTGAGGGTTCAGTCCCACAAGACTGCCCCTTCTTGAGATACCAGTTGCAAGTTCAGGCCTCTGGAACTTCTGTTCCTACCCACTTCAAGTTAGGTTCCCATTTCTCCCCCTTTGGGTTTGATTAATTTGCTGGAGTGGCTCACAGAACTCAGGGAAGTACTTATACTTACCCATTTATTATAAAGGATATTACAAGAACACAGATAAGAATGCATGGGCAAGGTATAGGGGAAGGGGCATAGAGCATCCATGCCTTTCCAGGAACCTCCATGTGTTTAGCTCTCTGGAAGCTCTCCAAACCCATCCTTATGAGTGTTTAGGGAGGCTTCATTACATAGACATAATTGAATAAACCTTTGGCCATTGGTGTCAACTTAACATTCGGCCTATTTCCCCTCCCTGGATGTTAGGGGGATGGGGCTAAAAGTCCCAACCCTCTAGTCATGCATTGGTCTTTCAGGTGACCAGCCCCCATCCTACAAAGAAGTAACACTTTGGAGATTCTAAGGAATTTAGAAGTTGTATCCCAGAAAACTGGGTGGAAAACCAACCAAATAAATATTTCACAATATTACAAGTACAATTAGATGTTTTGAGAGAGAGCAAGAGGCGACATTCATGCAACTTTTGTTATAGTATATTATTGTAATTGTTCTATTATTAGTTATTGGGTTATCCTCTTACTGTGTCTAATTTATAAGTTAAATGTTACAGATATGTATAGGAAAAAACATAGTATGTATAGGCTCAGTACTATTTGTGGTTTCAGGCACCCACTGGAGGTCTTGGAATGTATCCTCCATGGATTGGAGTGGATCTGCTCTATTATTAAAGCAGTGGCGTGGGATGGGTTGAATTGGTGGGAGTGGTGTGGTATAGATGGAATGGCAAGGAGAAAATATAAGACTGGAGGAAGAAAGTCTGTCAACCTGAGATAATCAAAAGGATCAGAATCCAGTTTAAAGAGTTTATTCAAGCAAAAAGCTGGGAATAGCCATTTAGGAGATGCAGACTCCAGAGAAATGGGGTCAGTGCTCTGAAGTTAAAAGTTAAGGTTTTGCTTATGAAGGCAACAGCAGCCCATATGTAGCAGCTGCTGCAAAGATGCTGGCTGCAACGGGGGAGGAGCGGTCAGGGCTGGGAACAGGTGGGAGCCCTGTGCTCTACCAAGTTGGTGGGGTGGGAGCTCTGTGCTTCTGGGCACAACTGCAGCCACCCAGCCACGGGCTCTGGTCCTGGCCATCCCTGTGCTCTTGGGGGCCTGGGAAGCCTCCTTGCCCCCACAGGCTTGGAAGTGCCTGCTCCCATTCTCTGGCCTCTCCCCCATCCCGGCACATGCTCCAGGGCAGAGCAAAGTTGTGACTAAGCCCAGGTAGTGTCACAACCTGGCAAAGTGTGTGTGCACTCAAGACGGTACTGACACACCAACCCCTGCCACCGTGAGCCCCTCCAGACTTTGGGTGCCTATGAGTGTGGGAGGAAAATGGAAGTGGGGGCTGAGGGCAGCTCAGCTCAGGCCTGCAGGCACCCCTCAGCATGAACAGCATGGGTGCCATGGACAGCATGTTGACGGTGACAGGAGGCAGACAGGCTCCTGGGTAGAAAGGGGTGGGTCCTGGGTGAAACCCCATCTTCAAGCCGGGAAATGCCTGAAGCCTGGGGGCTGGGCTCTCAGTTCTGTGTACCAGAGTGAGAACTTATGGTGCCTTTTCCAAGCCTACCCATGGCTGCCTATGGACCAATCAGCATGCACTTCCTACTTTCAGAGCCCATAAAAACTTCAAACTCAGCCAGATTCACACAGACGTTAGGACTACCAGCTGCAGGAAGGAACTACCCACTTTGGGTCTTCTCAACTCATTGGGACAATCTCCTTGTGAAGAAGAGCTACCCACTCCTGGTCTCTTCTCTGCTGAGAACTAGACACTCATTGGGATGACTGTCTGTGGAAAGGAGCTACCCACTTTGGGTGTCCTGAGAGCTCTTCTGTCACTCAATGAAGCTCCTCTCCATGTGCTTCATTATTCCCAGACGTGGGACAAGAACTTTGGACCTGCTGAATGGCAGGACTGGAAGAGCTGTAACACAGAGCTGAAACATGATCCCCACTTGCCACGTTGCAGGCAATGAGAAGAAGAGAAGAGAGAAGGAGAAAAGAGCTGCGGCCCTTTGGAGATCCCAGATCTAGGAGCTTCCTAAGCCAGGGCTGTGACACCCTTTTTGGGGCTCTGCAGTTCCTGGTGTCTCCAAGCTTCTGGGCACCACAGTGTTCCCTGGTTCCTGCTGTGGAAGCCACTTGTAGTATACCTAGTCCAGCTGCAGCCTCTCAGGGAGCCAGCACCTGTGCCAGAACCTGGAGCTGCCTGCCCCACTGCAGCCAGCATGCTTGGCTATGTGCAGTGGCCAGACCCTGTGCTCGCTCACACACGCTTTGCCACTCTGTGCTTGGCTCACCCTTGGCAGGTATGGGATCTAGGCTGGTAGTGTGAGCTGAGCGCAGCCTGCCAGGCTGAGTGAGCGGAACATGCCCAGCAGCCCTGAGCAAAACTCAGGCACAGGTGCCACTGGCCACAGAGGTTTCCAGCTGGAAAAGCGACACCCTAAGGATCCTGTGATACTTACATAGGAGGAAAACAGAAATTTAATAGGATTGCAACTTTTTTTAATAGAAGGCTGGTTTATGAGTTACAGTAATTAGTTACAGTTTGTTTTCTTTTCCACCTGGCTTTTCTTTCCTTTACAGCTGTTTTTAAATTTCCTTTCTGATTTTAAAGAGTATACTTAACATTCCATCTTATGACAGTGTGATAGCCACAAAGTCTGTGTGTGAGAAAGGTCAGAGGGAAGTTAATCCATGATGAAGATCAGCAGTGAAGAGGGAAGAGGTCTTCCCTGGGGTCCTTTCGTCATGTGCAACATTTTACAAAACAGTGTAGGTGAGGAAGGAGGCCAGTATATAATCAGAGAAACAAAGGTTACAGCTGCACAAGTTACAGCTGCCTGTCACGTGACTGAGGTCCCGTAATCACGTTCCTTTAAGGTGCAAAATAGAGTCCAACAGCTTAGATTTTGAATTACCTGTTTTCATAAGTCTAACCAAGTGAGAGAGGACTATGGTTTGAATTAAAGTAGTAGCAGTTAGAATAGAAAAGGATTATCAGAACATGAGAGATGTTAATGATAGAATTAATAAGGCTTGATCCTCTTTGGATATAGAGAAGAGACTGCAATGGTATGGCAGAATTGAAGATGATGCCTAGATTTGAAGAGGAAAATGTAAGGAATTTGGCTTTGAATATTTTGAATTTAATAAGTTTTATGGAACTTCCAAGTAAAAATTTCTAGGAGTCAGTTGCATAGGCATATCTGCAGCTTAGGAGAGAGATTTGAACTCGAATTAAGAAATTTTGAGTTATTCACATATTTAATAACAGAAATTTAATAGGATTGCAACTTTTTTTAATAGAAGGCTGGTTTATGAGTTACAGTAATTAGTTACAGTTTGTTTTCTTTTCCACCTGGCTTTCCTTTACAGCTGTTTTTAACATTTAACATTTCTTATGTGCCAAGCATGTACCAGGCACCAGGGATACTGTAAAACACATGAAACCTGCTTTATGACTAATAAGGGAGACAGAAATCAATCATGAAGATACATAATTACAAACTGAGACAAGTGTCATAAGGAAAATTTAGAGGTTGCTGTGAGAAAATTTTAGCAGGAGGACCACATCTCATTGAGACTGGGGGATCAGGGAGTGTTATCATTGGAGCTAGAATTTGAAGAACAAGTAGGAGTAGGGCAAGTAGAATATTTTGGGCAGAAAGAACATTAGCTTTATACCAATAAAAGTATTCAAAGGTTAACAGACTAAGTTAAAGAAAAAGCAAAAGGCAGCAGCTAACTGTATTCTGTGAAGAGACGTGTCTAAAACAAAGATGGAAGAAGGTTGAAAGGAAAAGCTCTATTATGCAAACACAACCGAAGGAGCTGGTATGGCTACAAAAAATAGACTTTTAAGCAAAAAGCATATTATTAGAGACAGAGGAAACTTGATAATGGTAAATATACCTAATAACATAGTCTTGAAATATATATATCATATGGACAATTTAACAACTCTGTAGTCATAGTGGACAGTCTTAACATGTCTCTCTGATAGACCAGGAGACAAAAATCAGTAAAGCTATAGAAGATGTAGGTACGTTAGCAAATGTAACTAATGGACATACGTAGACCACTGCAACCACCAATAACAAAATGTATATTATTTTTCAGTATCCCTGGAATGTTTACAAAAATTGACTATTTTGGACAATAAAGTAAGTGTAAATACATTTTAAAAGGATCAAATGATACAAAATGTATTTTCTGACCACAATGTTCTTATTCTAGAAATTAATACAAAAACAAAAAACTTTTCAAGGACATTACATTAAGATAATGGACTGTTTTGGCCGGGCGTGGTAGCTCACGCCTATAATCCCAGCACTTTGGGAGGCTGAGGTGGGCTGATCATGAGGTCAGGAGATAGAGACCATCCTGGCAACAGTGAAACCCCGTCTCTACTAAAAATACAAAAAAATTAGCCGGGCATGGTGGCGGGCGCCTGTAGTCCCAGCTACTTGGGAGGCTGAGGCAGGAGAATGGTGTGAACCCTGGAGGCGGAGCTTACAGTAAGCTGAGATTTCGCCACTTCACTCCAGCCTGAGCAACAGAGCGAGACTCCTTCTCAAAAGAATAAAAAATAAAAAAAAAAATTGGACCGTTTTCTCTCATGAATGTAAATGCAAAAAACTAATCATATTAACAAACCAAAACTATACTTGATCTTAGCCAAAAGGCCAAAAAGTGATGACAAACCAAAACTAAATCCAGTAATCAATAAAAAACAGATAATCTTCCTATTTTGAGTTCAGCTGATTAGAAATCTTAACTCCATCGACTACCTTAATTCTAAGCCCTTTGCCATATAATATAAATATTCATAGATTCAGGGGAATAAGATCATGGGTAGCTTTGGGAGACCATTATTCTCCCTACCACATACATCTCATCCAATTAGGTTTATTCCAAGGATGCGGGGTTGTTTACCAACAATAACAACAAAAAAACCCAGTCAATATAATTCACTACACTAACAGAGTAAGAGTCACATGATTATCATAATAAATGTAGGACAAACATTTGATAGCATGACTTTTTAAAATCTTGGGCAGCTAGTAATAGGAACTTCCTTAGTCCTAGCCAGAGCAATCCGACAAGAAAGAAAGGGCATCCAGATCAGTAAAGAGGAAGTCGAACTGTCGCTGTTCACCAATGATATGATCATATACCTAGAAAACCCTGAAGAGTCATCCAAAAAGCTAGAACTGATAAATGAATTCAGCAAAGTTTCAGGATACAAAATTAATGTGCACAAATTAGTAGCACTGCTATATGCCAATAGTGACCAAGCTGAGAATCAAATCCAGAAACTAACCCCTTTTAAAATAGCTGCTACAAATAAAATACTTAGAAATACTTAGAAATATACCTAACCAAGGAGGTGGAAGACCTCTACAAGGAAAACTACAAAACACTGCTGAAAGAAATCATAGAAAACACAAACAAAATGGAAACACATCACATGCTCATGGGTGGGTAGAATCAGTACTGTGAAAATGACCATGCTGCCAAAAGCAATCTACAAAATGCAATTTCCATCAAAATACTGCTGTCATTTTTCACAGAACTAGGAAAAAACTCCCAAATTCATATGGAACCACAAAAGGGCCTGCATAACTAAAGCCAGACTAAGCAAAAAGAAGAAATCTGGAGGCATCACATTACCTTACTTCAGACTATACTATAAGGCCATACTCACCAAAACAGCATGGTACTGGTATAAAAATAGGCACATAGGCCAGGTGCGGTGACTCACATCTGTAATCCCTGCACTTTGGAAGGTTGAGGCAGGCAGATCACCTGAGGTCAGGAGTTTGAGACCAGCCTGAACAACAGGGTGAAACCCTGTCTCTACTAAAAAAAAAAAAAAAAAAAATTAGCCAGGCATGGTGGTGGGCACCTGTAATCCCAGCTACTCAGGAGGCTGAGGCAGGAGAATCACTTAAACCTAGAAGGCAGAGGTTGCAGTGAGCTGAGATCATGTCACTGTACTCCACCCTGGGCAACAAGGCGAGATTCCATCTCAAAAAAAAAAAAAAAAAAAAAAAACATAAAAATTCTAGGAGATAATGTTGGAAAAACCCTTCTAGACATTGGCTTAGGCAAACACTTGCTGACCAAGAACCCAAAAACAAGTGCAACAAAAACAAAGATAAATAGATAAGACTTAAACTAAAAAGCTTCTACACCACAGCAGAGTAAACAGACAACCCACAGAGTAGGAGAAAATCTTCACAGTCTGTACATCTGACAATGGATTAATATCCAGAATCTACAAGGAACTCAAACAAAAATCAGTAAGAAAAAAAATCCCATCAGAAAGTAATCTAAGGACATCAATAGACAATTCTCCAAAGAAGATATACAAGTGGCCAAAAACGTGAAAAAATGGTCATCATCACTAATAATCAGGGAAATGCAAATCAAAACCACAGTGTGATACCACCTTGCTGCTGCAAGAATGGCCATCAATAAAAAAATCAAAAAACAATAGCTGTTGTTGTGGATGTAGTGAAAAAGCATTTTCACACTGCTGGTGGGAATGTAAACTAGTACAAACACTACGGAAAACAATGTGGAGATTCCTTAAAGAACTAAAAGTAGATCTACCGTTTGACCCAGCGGTCCCACTATTGGATATCTACCCAGAAGAAGTCATTATACAAAGAAGTCATTATACAAAAAAGATACTTGCGCTTGCATGTTTATAGCAGCACAATTTGTAATTGCAAAAATATGGACGTATATAGCATGTATATAGCACAATTTGTAATTGCAAAAATATGGATGTATATAGCATGTATATAGCAGCACAATTTGTAATTGCAAAAATGTGGAACCAGCCCAAATGCCCATCAGTCAACAAGTGGATAAAGAAAAGTGAGTGAGAACACACGATGTTTGGTATCCCATGGTGTGTGTGTGTGTGTGTGTGTATATGTATATGTATGTGTACATACACACACACACCATGGTGTATATGCACCATATATTCCATGGTGTGTATGTGTGTGTATATATATACACACCATGGAATGCACACACCCTGGGATACTACACAGCCATAAAAAAGAACGAAATAATGACATTCATAGCAAGCTGGATGGAATTGGAGACTATTACTGTAAGCTATGAAGATGCAAAGGCATAAGAATGATACAATGGACTTTGGGGACTTGGGGGAAAGGGTGAGAGGATGGTGAGGCATAAAAGACTACCTATTGGGTACAGTGTTCCCTGCTTGGGTGATGGGTGCACCAAAATCTCAAAAATCACCATTAAAGAACTTATATATGCAACCAAATACCACCTGTTCCCCAAAAAACCTATTAAAATAATAATAAAGGAACTTCCTTAATCTATTAAAAGGTGTCTATAAAACAAAATAACCACAAAAAATCCGTATTACAGACACCTTGTGAAATGTTGAAGGCTTTTCCACTTGCGTTGAAAAAGACAAGGATGTTTGCCATCATCCTTATGTATGTGAAATACATATTTCACATTGTTTTAAAGATTATAGCTAGTGTGGTAAGTCAAGAAAAAGAAATAAAAGATGTAAGATGGATTAGAATGGAGGAAATAGTCACTATTCACATATGATTGTGTGCATTTAAAAATCCAAAATAATTGCAGATAAGTTAGAGATTAGGAAGGTCTCAGGATATAGGGTCAATATTAAAAAATCAATTTGTTTTCTATATAATACAACAATATATATTGTGGTTCCAGTGTTATAAAGACATCTACATACAAATAAATAAGGATTTATAAGACTTCTCCTTAGAAAAGTATAAAACATTAAGAGACTTTTAAAAATCCTGAAATAGTTGGAGCAATATATTATGTTCGTGGATAGAAAGAAATGATAAATATCAGTACTTCCCAATATGATAGGTTTAATACAGCTCCAGTCAAATTCCCAATAGTTAGAGGGGTGTGTGTGTGTGTGTGTGTGTGTGTGTGTGTGTGTGTTTTGTGTGACTTGATAATCATTCTAAAAATTTACATGGAAATACACAGTGTCAAGAATAAACATAACATTTTTGGAGAACAGGATTGGAGAGCTTGCCCTATTGTGTATCAAGACTTACTATAAGCCAGGCGCAGTGACTCAAGCCTGTAATTCTAGCACTTTGGGAGTCTGAGGCAGTTCGATTGTCTGAGCTTAGAAGTTTGAGTCCAGCCTGGACAACATGGCAGAACCGCATCTCCTAAAAATACAGAAAAATAGCCGGGTGTTGTGGCACATGCCTGTAGTCCCACCTACTCAGGAGGCTGAGGCAGGAGAATCGCTCGAACCCAGGAGTCGAAGGTTGCAGTGAACCAAGATTACACTACTGTACTCCAGCCTGAGCAACAGAGTGAGGCTCTGTCTCTTAAAAAAAAAAAAAAAAAAAAACTTAATATAAAGCCTGATTAAGTCAGTTTGTCATTAGCTCTAGGTTAGTCAAAAAGAGCAGTGGAATAGTACATAGCTCAAAATCTAATTTAAAAATACGTAGAAAGTTGATTTATGACAAAAGTGCCACTGCAGAGCAATAGAGAAATACTAGGGTTTTCAATGAGTGGTGCTGAGATAGTATGTAAGAAACCTAACTACTACATCACACCATTCACAAAAGTAATTCCACATCAAATACAGATTAAAAGTATTAGCAAAACAAAGCTAAGATATAAAGCGAAAGGTCATATTTATGATCTTGGTATAGAAAAAGATTTTAGAACCATGCTTTTGTTCTAAACTTGAAAAGATTGAGAATATCCTTCCCACATTGAGCGTAAAAACTTCTGTTCATTAAAAGACATCACTAAGAAAGTGGAATAGCAAGTGAAAGAAGAGATTCACATCACTTACAACCTTCAAATGCCTCATATCTAGTGTTTCTGCAAATCAGCCCTAACACAACAAATGGCCAAAAATGGACAAAAGGATTGAACAGCCACTTCCCAAGAGAAAAATCCAAAAGATCAAGAAACATGAAAAGGTGCTTAAATTCAATAATTGGGAAACACAAATTAAAACTCTAACAAATGGCCACAACATACACTCAAGAACAGCTAGAATTTAAAAACTGACAGTGTCAAGTGTTATGAGGATGTGGAGCAGCAGCAGCCTCTTAACGGCTGAAAGTAACGTGTTGGTACAGTCTCTGGAACAGTTTGGCATCATTTCCTAAAGATGAAGTTGTGTGTATCCTTAACTTGGCTATTCTTGTCCTGAAGTATATTCACAATAGAAATGTGTACACTAAGATACATGTACGTGAATGATCAGTGTAGTGCTCTTCATAATAGCTTCAAACTGGAAACAACTCATTAACATTAGAATGGGTAAATAAATTGTAATGTCATATAGTGGACTATTATACAGCAATGAAAATGAGCAACCTGCGCAGAGCAATATGGATGAATATTACAATGTGGAATGAAAAAGGCAAGGTTTAAAATAATATGTATTATATTAGTCTATATAAACTTCAAAAAGCTGTCAAAACCTATAGTGTTTAAAGTTGCTTGTGTAAGTTGTGAAAAGAAAAAGAAAAAGAAATGCTTTTTATAAAAAGAATAAAGGTTACCTGTCTTGGGGAGGTAAGCAAGGATGATTGGGAAGGGTTCTGGCAATTGGTACAGGCAATGTTTTATTTCTTAATGGGGTTACATGAGAGTTTGGTTAAATTTTTGAGGTGTACAATTTTGTATGCTTTTTTTCTCTACATTTCATGTTGCAGACTTTTAGAATGGATTAAAAATGTAGAGAGAATGCTTAACAAATAGGTCAGAGGAAACAAATTTATGCAAAAGTTTTTTAAAGCGTGTTGATAAGTAACACTTAACTGCAATTAGGCTTCTTTTTGTTTGTTTTTTGAGACAGAGTTTCACTCTTGTTGCCCAGGGCTAGAGTGCAATGGCACGATCTCGGCTCACTGCAACCTCCACCTCCCAGGTTCAAGCGATTCTCCTGCCTCAGCCTCCCTAGTAGCTGGGATTATATGCATGTGCCACCACGCCCGGCCAATTTTGTATTTTTAGTAAAGACAGAGTTTCTCCATGTTGGTCAGGCTGGTCTCGAACTCCCGACCTCAAGTGATCTGCCCACCTTGGCCCCCCAAAGTGCTGGGATTACAGGCGTGAGCCACCGCGCCCGACCCGCAATTAGGTTTATCCCAAACTTCTCATTTGTTAGTCATTAAAGCTCAGTAATTAATAAATTGTTTCCTTTGGTAACCATTGTTCACTGATAGGTAAGTACAGTCATTCGTTTCTCACTTTGCACAGTAGTTCAGGACTGTAAAAAATGACAGTATAAGTTGAAACCATGAAAAACGATCTTAATAAAAATGGGGAAAGTTACAATGTTTTATGTACACTCTAAAAATTTTTGTCAAGACAGTAAAACCTCTTATATTGTTGGTTTAAATGTATAGGGAAATTTAAAAGTATTTATTTAGCACAATGTCATTTAAGATATTGGAGTCAAGTAGAATTAGTGTTTTATTTCTTTGTAAAAAACACTTATCAAAGGCAGTTTGAGCAGTTCTTGTTGTGTAACCTACAATAGCAGAACTAGCAGAGTGAGCATCTTTTCTGTGCCTTGGCAAATTGTCGTACTCCTTTCTTTTAAATTAGGATTAGCTTCCAACATTTTATCTTTTGCGCTTTCACTGTCACGAAGTAGCTCCAAGAGTTTCCTAAATGTGAAGGCTTTTTTGCTAGTGTCACTTCTTTTGGAACATATTCCTTCTTTTTGTCACAGCCACACTCCTCATTTAGGTCTGTAGGTTTGCCTTCACTAAGTTCCTCAGGCTGCATATCTAGAAGCTCTCGAACAGTGGCGGTGGCAACATTTCCACAGTCAGCTGCTTCATCTGTTACTACACTTATGTTGGATTTGAATTTCATTTCCAGTGTCATCATTTTTTTTGTTTTTTTGTTTTTTTGTTTTTTGCTGCGCTTCTATCTTTTTTGGCCAATTCCTGCTTTCATGTACCTATTTAGTAAAATTTCATGTAGATTTAGCACTGGAAGGCAAGAAGGCAACAGATGCATGCTTTGCTGTCTGTGGGTGAATTGACTAACAGATGAGGTGTAACCAATCATCTGCTGACTTTGAAAGAAGTGGTGATTGGTCACTGATCATGAGGTACAGCGCTTATTAACAGTGATTTGTGGACTACAGCAGCAGTCTCCTTGTTTTTGGCACAAGGGACTAGTTTCGTGGAAGACAATTGTTCCACGGGCCGGGGACGGGGGGTATGTGTAGTGGGGGACGGTTTCAAGATGAAACTGTACCACCTCAGATTGTCAGGCATTAGGCTTTAATTAGATTCTCATAAGGAGCGTGCAACCTAGATCCCTCACATATGCAGTTCACAATAGGCCTCCTGCTCCTATGATAATCTAATGCCGCCACTGATCTGACAGGAAGTGGAACTCAGGCAGTAATGCTTGCTCACCCACCTCTCACCTCCTGCTGCACAGCCCGGTTCCTGACAGGCCTCTGTTCCTGACAGACCACCGTTACTGCTCTGCAGCCCGGGGGTTGGGGAGTGCTAGACTAGAGTACTAGAAATGAAGTTTGTATTTGTGCAATTACTCACAGTTAATATACTGTAGTAAGTGAAATTTGAATCATGGTGTTGGGCAGTGTTGTTACTTAACTGAACTCGAGTCACTCAAATTTGTGCATATGGGAAGCATGCAAAGTGAGAGCAGCCTGTAATTCAAAGACGGTTGAACTTTTTGATCAGTTAAATAAAGATTTGGTAGATTCCGATAAGATTTCAAGTGCAGGGCTACTTGGAGTATTTGATCTGAGCTGTTGAACACCTGATACATTTTATGTGATAATGTCAATTTGATGTTACTCTCACAGCTTCCTTAATCCTTTTATGCACTTCCTTAGAGAGAACATCTCACACTAACTCTCTAGAACAAAATCCATATTACAGTAAATAAAAACAGTGTTTTTAGGAGAATAATAGTGATGATGATTGTAAATTCACCATGTAGCAGCTGACATTGAAAGCAAGTTTTTAAAAACTGTTTTGTATAATGTTGATATTCTACTAATTGAAAGTTAAATCAATTTTGATTATTTTAGTTGGGTAATTTCATTTTTACTGTCTTCATACAAGCAAAGACAGTTGGCCCTTGAACAGCCTAGAGGTTAGGGGCACCAACCCTCTGCATTGCCGAAAATCTGTGTATAACTTCTGACTTTCCAAAAACTTAACTACTTATAGCCTACTATTGACCAGAAGCCTTACCAAGAACATAAACTGTTGTTTGACATATTTTGTATATGTATTATATGCTGCATTCTTACAGTAAAATAAACCAGAGAAAGGAAAATGTTATTTAAAAAATCATAAGATAAAGTACATTAACTGTTAAGTGGAAGTGTATCATTATAAAGGTCTTCATCCTTGTCATTTTCACATTGAGTAGACTGAGGAGGAAGAGGAGGGGTTTGTCCTGCTGTCTCAGGGGAGGCAGAGAGGGAAGAAAATCCACCTGTAAGTGGACCCATGCAGTTCAAACGCATGTTGTTCAAGGGTCAACGGTGCTTTGTTCTTCAGTGTGAAAAATAGAGTCTCATTCTGTGTTGGCTGAAATTTAATATTGTTCATTTATTTTTGATTTCCTACAGGTGAACTGGCACAAAGGTTAATCTCAAGATGCCACTAGTGAAAAGAAACATCGATCCTAGGCACTTGTGCCACACAGCACTGCCTAGAGGCATTAAGAATGAACTGGAATGTGTAACCAATATTTCCTTGGCAAATATAATTAGACAACTAAGTAGCCTAAGTAAGTATATATCAATTAAAAATATACTCACAAACCTGAATGTTATGCTTTAGAGTATTAAGAAGTTGTGCTTCTGATTAATTTGGGAGTGTGGTTTGGTGAGAAGAGTACAAAATTATCCTGAAAAATATAGTCACATGAGTATGATTATTAGAGTTTTAGAATAATATCTTCTTCTTCTGCATGATGTTTCCTCTGGGAAAGGAAAATACGGACAGAATCTCTAGAAACAGTATCACATGATGAATTAAAATTATTGAGATTGTTTTAAAAATATATAATCTGTGAAAGGACCAGAGTTGTATTTTTGCTTGGTTATTATCACTATTTACTCTGTTTAAAGGCCTCAACTATTTGTGTTTTCAAACACTAGTATCCATCTCCTTATATATATATTTAATCAGTTTAGGGAAATATTTTTATATTAGCAAAGATCTAAAGTGAAAGGTATGGGGACATTACTAGTCAGAGGAGTAGGCTAGTCAAGTGGTTGTCTAAGAGACATTAGGATATAAGTCAGGAATCTGATATGCAATGTGGTGTGAAAACAGCAAGTGAACCTGGCCTCTGGCAGAAGTCAAGCAGGTTGGCCAGAGAATAAAGGCCAGTGAAAGAGGCAGATTAGAGAAAAGGAGACAGGCAATATGTTCTCATTACAAATTTACAGAATAGAGCAACTTGGTTAAAGAATTAAACAAATTATTTTCTTTTTTTTTTTTTTTTTTTTTGCTTTATAAAACAAATTATTTTCTAATCTAAGTTTAATCAGAAAATTTTAAAAATAAATCTGGTCTGTCTTTTGCATTGAAGGATTAGCTTTTTCATAAGACATTGATATTTCATTTTAAAAGTAAAACAAGGTGTTCCTGGCAGAGATAATATCTACCAAGTGGTCCTAGATTTATCTCATCAGCCATATAAATTCTGATAAGCAGGCTTGGCTTTTCTTTGCCTTTCAACTTTTGTCCTTTCTTTTATAATTGAGTACTTAGCACAAGAGGTTGTTAATCTAATTTGGTTCCAGTAAGAAAGTTTAGGCATACATCTGTAGCAAGAGCAACATAAAAAGTTAAATTTGAATATTCTCTGTGAGAGTACTAGTTTTTTGCATTACCTGTGAAATAGTAAGAATAAATAAAAGGCTATTTTATTTTAATTTTGTTTTAAGTATATTCCTTCTTCCATTCGGTGGTTATTTTTTTCAGTTTAGTGAATCACTAAAATATTGTATTGTTTACTTGAGACTAATTTTAAAAAGTGTTAGAGTTCCCAGATTAAATATGATTAACTATATTGTTTAAAGATTTTTGCATATTTTTTGTGACCTGGCATGAATTGATTCAAATATAACATGATGTCATATAAAATTTGTTTTATATACATTATGTACATACATAAGTATATAAACAAGTTAATATTAAAATTCATGTTAAGAAATAGAAATGGCATTAGTAATTTTGTATAAAATATTTCTTAAAATTAAGATGAATTCTGGATCCAGTACAGGCATCTTATTTTAGGTATATACCCAATATAGAATTTAGAACTAATATTATGATTAAGGGTGATAATTTGCAGTACTAACCCATTTGTTACAAAACTTAAAGATGAAAAGTTAAGGAATTTTTAAGTCTATATAGTCTATATAAGCAACATCTATCAGCAGGCACATGGTTATGCTGTAGCCAAACTCTGAAAATTATAAATACCTAGTAACAATATAACTAAATTAGATGTTGGATGCTTCACTTTTAGAATCAGAGACCTGGAAGGCATCATTTAAGCAGTTTGTAGAGATTCAGAAAGAAAGAGAAAACCCATAAAATACTGTAGCAAGTTGTGACAATACTTTGCTGCCCTGAAATTAACTTCTCTGGCAGCTTTCCCACCTGACGTAGTTGAGAATCTGGAATTAAATTTAAAAGGCCTCTAGATAGCCAGAATAAATAAACTCACGCACTAAAGACCATGCACATAAAATAACCAATTGATCCCTCTCTCAAAACCTGTTTACTTTTACTTTGATAGTTCAAACAGATTTGATGATGTGGTTTCCCAACAGTTATGCTTCAGAGGATAAAAGGAGGAAGCATGGGAGGAGATACTAGAAGGAGGCATCACTGAACCCAACCAAAAGGAGGTAGTTTACAGGAAAGGACAAAGTGATGTAAGGGAAGATGCAACATAAAAACTGGAAAGAAGCCATTTAATGTAAAGCAAATATCTTTATCCATTTCAAGGCTGTTTCTGCCTAGGATAATATTTGATTTTCATAATTCATGCCCATGAGTCCCTAAGAAAAAATTAAATTATATTTAATTTTATATTCCATTTAAGAAGAGGGAAGCTTAGAATACATTTCACAAGTTTCCATCCAAAATAGTTAAAATAACAATTAATGTATTAGATAATCTCTGAATTACTTAGAAAACTTGGCTATCCAAAATGTTTCTAGATAATGGAGATTTTCACTTTGGTGCTATTATTAGTACAAAAAGTGTTTGAGAGTATAGCAATGAAAGTAAACTGTGGGGATCTACATGGCTTAGGGCTGAATGTCTTCCTGACCCTTTCCTCACAAAAATGTACTTCCTTTTTTTATTTTTTTGAAACAGAGTCTTGCTCTGTCACCCAGGCTGGAGTGCAGTGGTGCAATCTTGGCTCACTACAACCTCCACCTCCCAGGTTTAAGCAATTCTTGTACCTCAGCCACCCAAGCAGCTGGGATTACAGGCAAGTGCCATCATGCCTGGCTAATTTTTGTATTATTTTTAGTAGAAATGGGGTTTTGCTGTGTTGGCCAGGCTGGCCTTGAACTTCTGGCCTCAAGTGATCCGCCCACCTTGGCCTCCCAAAATGCTGAGATTACAGGCGTGAGCCACCATACCCAGCCAGTACATCTGTTTTTTAAGAGATTTTTCCTAGTAGAACATAATTCTGTTTATATTAGGTAATTACCACAAACCTATAATTCACTTTGTGTCAATTTCCTCTTGCTCATTTTATTGCTTTCTTAATGATGCAAGACTTTTTACTCCTTAGCTGAGCTAGGTCCGGGTTCTTGTCTCATGACGAAGAATTAGGCACACAGATACTCGAAGAGTGAATGGAGTAGAATTTATTAAGAGAAAGGAAAGCTCTCAGCAAAGATAGGGGTCCTGAAAGCAGGTTCCAGGTTGCCCCCTCACAGTTGAATACAAGGGCATATGTCCCCTCACAGTGGAATACAAGGGCATACATATATATATAGAAGCTGATGGGGCTGGGTTCCCTATTTGTATAAGGCACAAATTACTGGTGGCTTCACCACATTCTCCCAGTGCACATATAGGCCCTTAGTTCGCTGTGGGCATGTTTAGGCAAGCCCCCTGTGCAAGTTCCCTTATCTGCCCAAAGCATCTGGTGTAAGCACTTGTAGGGTGGGTCAGAGAGTCTCTGGGGACCCTTCCCTTACTGTCTGCCTAAAGCAAGCTAGCTAACTCCTTTCATTAACAACCATTGGGATTCTGCATACCTAAGGGATCTCTTCCCCTGGCTTTTCTCTTATTGAGTATAGTCAGTTCTTATTGCCAAGATTAGTCTTTTTCATCTCTGTATCTATACCTAGCATTTGTATCCCTACCAATTGTTGAATAAATGAATAACTTTATACCTGCTTTTTCTTCCATTTGGGTTGCTTCCCCTATCTGCCAGAGAAACTGTCTCTGGAAGTATCTTGATCACCGAGTAACTTCTGACACCTGAAAGTGAGGTACTTCTATCTCTGCTGTGTTGCTGTTACCTTATATTAAGAGCTGCCTGTTATTGAGCTCCTCTGTATTAGGTGCACTTCAAGTCTCTTTGCTTACTTCTTTTAGAGACAGATATTTTTATTCCTATTTTACAGATAAGGAAATTGATACCAAGGTCTCACAGTGAATAGAGCAAATATTTGGACTTATTTATTAAATTGCTTTAAATATTTGTTTAAATGTCTGGTTCTCCCTCTGTTCAAAATTCAGTAATGACAGGGATCTTCTTCCAGTTATTTTGTTTTACTCTTTTCAGTAATAAGAACTTACACAACTAGAGGAATACAGTGATTTTAGATTTATGATTTTTTTTTCAGAAATTGTAACAAGAGAGTGTAAAAGATCTCCTAAATTTCTGAATCTGTATTTTGGGCATACCTGAGACAAGTCATTTACTAGGTCTTTGATGAATCTTGGGTTCTTCCATTTGGCCTAAAATTTATTTCTAGCTAATACAAATGCTGATTATATAGCTGATTATATATAAATGCTGATTATATATAAATGCTACAGTCTACATATAAATGCTTTCAGATTGACAGGCATATTATTTGCATATATATTTGCATCATCATCTTCTCTAACCCTCGTCAGGTGGACAGATATAGATAAAGCAAGTAATTTCCATTTTAACATTTAACAGGAAGTAGTAGAACAAGGTTTAAAAGCAGGCTTCCCACGGTATCTCTTCCCCCCCCCCCCAACTTTGTCATGGCTGGGTGACTTTAGGGTTTAAAGTTTAAAATACAGTTGGCCCTTGAACAATGTAGGGGTTAAGGGCACAGATCCTCAGTGAAGCCAGAAATTTGCATATAACTTTTGACTCCCCCAAAACTTAACTGTCTATAGCCTACTATTGACCAGAAGCCTTACCGAGAACATAAACTGTTGCTTAACATGTATATTTTATGTTGTATGTATAGTAGTATACTATATTCCTACAATAAGGTAAGCTAGAGAAAAGAATATGTTATTAAGAAAACCATAAGAAAAAATGTACTTACTGTTCATTAAATGGAAGTCATAAAAGTCTTCATCCTCGTTATCTTCACATTGAGTAGGCCGAAGAGGAGAAGGAAAAGGAGGAGTTTGTTTTGCTGTCTCAGGAGTAGCGGAGGCAGAGAGGTGGAGGAGGTAGAAGTAGTAGAGATGGGCACACTGTTGTAACTTTACAAAAGCACATCTTGGTTTCTGACTTTTTTACTTCTTCATTTCTCTAAAAATGTTTTTATATGGTACCAATCCTCCTTTTATTTGTTTTAGTTTCGGTACCTGTATCACAGAAGGGTTCATGTTGTAAAATAAATCAAAAGTAGTCTTGGATAAGTGGAACCCTTTTGACAGATTCTCTAATGTTAATTTGTTTTCTGACACCACTTCTTCTATGTCGTCTTTTTTTGGGGGGGTGATTCCATTTTTTTAAATCTGAGATTTGCTTCTTTATTTTTTATTTGCTATTATGCTTTAAGTTCTAGGGTACATGTGCACGATGTGCAGGTTTGTTACATAGGTATACATGTGCCATGGTGGTTCGCTGCACCCATCAACTCGTCATTTACATTAGGTATTTCTCCTAATGCTATGCCTCCCCCAGCCCCCCACCCTCCGACAGATGCCAGTGTGTGATGTTCCCTACTGTGTGTCCATGTGTTCTCGTTGTTCAGTTCCCACCTATGAGTGAGAACATCTGGTGTATGGTTTTCCAACCTTCTGATAGTTTGGTTAGAATGATGGTTTCCAGCTTTATCCATGTCCCTGCAAAGGACATTAACTCTTCCTTTTTTAGGGATGCATAGTATTCCATGGTGTATATGTACCACATTTTCTTAATCCAGTCTATCATTGATGGACGTTTGGGTTGGTTCCAAGTCTTTGCTATTGTGAATAGTGCTGCAATAAACATAATGTGTACATGTGTCTTTATAGTAGCATGATTTGTAATCCTTTGGGTATATACCCAGTAATGGGATCACTGGGTCAAATGGTGTTTCTAGTTCTAGATCCTTGAGGAATAGCCACACTGTCTTCCACAGTGGTTGAACTAATTTACACTCCCACCGACAGTGTAAAAGTGTTCCTATTTCTCAACATCCTCTCCAGCATCTGTTGTTTCCTGACTTTTTAATGATCACCATTCTAACTGGCATGAGATAGTATCTCACTGGGGTTTTGATTTGCATTTCTCTGATGACCAGGGATGATGAGCATTTTTTCATATGTCTCTTGGCTGTGTAAATGTCTTCTTTTGAGAAGTGTCTGTTCATATCCTTTGCCCACTTTTTGATGGATTTTCTTTTTTTTTCTTGTAAATTTAAGTTATTTGTAGATTCTGGATATTAGCCGTTTGTCAGATGGGTAGATTGCAAAGATTTTAGTTTATTTAGATCCCATTTGTCTATTTTGGCTTTTGTTGCCATTGCTTTTGGTGTTTTAGTCGTGAAGTGTTTGCCCATGCTTATGTCCTGAATGGTATTGCCTAGGTTTGCTGCTAGGGTTTTTATGGTGTTAGGTCTTACATTTAAATCTTTAATCCATCTTGAGTTAATTTTTATATACCGTGTAAGGAAGGGATCCAGTTTTAGCTTACTACATATGGCTAGCCAGTTTTCCCAGCACCATTTATTAAATAGGGAATGCTTTCCCCATTTCTTGTTTTTGTCAAGTTTGTCAAAGATCAGATGGTTGTAGATGTCTGGTGTTATTTCTGAGGACTCTGTTCTGTTTCGTTGGTCTATATATCTGCTTTGGTAGCAGTGTCATGCTGTTTTGGTTACTGTAGCCTTGTAGTATAGTATGAAGTCAGGTAGTGTAATGGCTCAGCTTTGTTCTTTTTCCTTAGAATTGTGTTGGCTATGTGGGTTCTTTTTTTGTTCCATATGAACTTTAAAGTAGTTTTTTCCAATTCTGTGGAGACAGTCAGTGGTAGCTTGATGGGGATGGCATTGAAACTATAAATTACCTTGGGTAGTATGGCCATTTTCATGATATTTATTCTTCCTATCCATCAACATGAAATGTTCTTCCATTTGTTTGTGTCCTTTTTTTTTTTGTTGAGCAGTGGTTTGTAATTCTCCTTGAAGAGGTCCTTCACATCCCTTGTAAGTTGGATTCCTAGGTATTTTATTCTCTTTGAAGCAATTGTGAACGGGAGTTCACTCATGATTTGGCTAACTGTTTGTCTGTTATCGGTGTATAGGAATGCTTGTGATTTTTGCACATTGATTTTGTATCCTGAGACTTTGCTGAAGTTGCTTTAATCAGTTTAAGGAGATTTTGGGCTGAGACGATGGGGTTTTCTAAATATACAATCATGTCATTTGCAAACAGGGACAATTTGACTTCCTCTTTTCCAAGTTGAATGCCCTTTATTTCTTTCTCCTGCCTGATTGCCCTGGCCAGAACTTCCAACACTATATTGAACAGGAGTGGTGAGAGAGGGCATCCCTGTCTTGTAGCAGTTTTCAAAGGGAATGCTTCCTGTTTTTGCCCATTCAGTATCATACTGGCTGTGGGTTTGTCAGAAATAGCTCTTATTATTTTGAGATACGTCCCATCAATACCTAATTTATTGAGAGTTTTTAGAATGAAGGGCTTTTGAATTTTGTCAAAGACCTTTTTCTGCATCTGTTGAGATAATCATGCGGTTTTTGTCTTTGGTTCTGTTTATATGATGGATTACATTTACTGATTTGCGTATGTTGACCCAGCCTTGCATCCCAGGGATGAAGGCCAATTGATCATGGTGGATAAGCTTTTTGATGTGCTGCTGGATTCTGTTTGCCAGTATTTTATTGAGGATTTTTGCATCAATGTTCATCAGGGATATTGGTCTAAAATTATCTTTTTTTGTTGTGTCTCTGCCGGGCTTTGGTATCAGGATGATACTGGCCTCATAAAATGAGTTAAGGAGGATTCCCTCTTTTCCTATCGATTGGAATAATTTCAGAAGGAATGGTACCTGTTCCTCCTTGTACCTCTGGTAGAATTCGACTGTGAATCCATCTGGTCCTGGACTTCTTTTGGTTGGTAGGCTATTAATTATTGCCTCAATTTCAGAGCCTGTTATTGGTGTATTCAGGGATTCATCTTCTTCCTGGTTTAGTCTTGGGAGGGTGTATGTGTCCAGGAATTTATCCATTTCTTCTAGATTTTCTAGTTTATTTGCGTAGAGGTGTTTATAGTATTCAGCTGAGATGGCTAAGGGAGGTTCTGTATTTTACAGAGGGCCGGCGGACTGACTGGAGTGCAAACTCTCCAAGGCACGTTTTTATCATGATGACAGTGTAAGAGAGAGAACAGAAGCACTCAAGGCTTAGGATCTGGACTGGCACACTCCCACTTCCTTCCACTATTTCATTATTTCCTTGACTGACACTGTTACAAACCCTGTGAGGTCATGCAAAACATTTGGACACAGTTTTCTAAAATTTTATGAATTTGTTGTCTTGGTCTTGATGGTTTTCTTGGCTTTTTCAGTAACAACTATGACATCTTTGATGATACAATCCCTCCAGACTTTCATGATGTTCTCTATTGGGATTCTCTTCCATAGTGTTGGACAGTCTTCCATAGAATACTGTGTGTAATGAGTCTTAAATGTCCTTATGACCTCCTGATGTGGAGGCTGAATTAGAGCTGTCATGTTTGCGGGCAAGTGGACGACTTTGACACCTTCATTGTGAAACTCATGGAGTTCTGAGTGGCCAGGGATGTTGTACAGTTATCACAAAAATTTTAAAAGACAGTCCCTTAGTGGCAAGGTACTTCCTGACTTCAGGGACAAAATGTCGATGGGACCAATCCAGAAAAAGGATTCTCATTGTCCATGCCTTTTTATTGCCTTGCCTTCTTCTTTTGGCCTTCTTTTCCCTTCAAGGCTTGAGGTTAGCAGCTTTATAGATAAGGGCAGTTCTGATGATAAGCCCAACTGCATTTGCACAAAACAGTAAAGTTAGCATGTCCCTTCCTGCCTTAAATCCTGGTGTTCACTTTTTCTTACTAATAAATGTCCTCTGTGGCATTTTTTTTTTTTTTTCTGGAATAAGACATTCTCATCTGCATTAAAACTCTGTTCAGGCAGATATTGTTTCTACTCAATTTTTTTCTTTTTCTGTTTTGTTTTGTTTTGTTTTGTTTGTTTGTTTCTTTGTTTTGAGAGAAAGAGAGAGAAGGTCTCACTTTGTCACCCAGGCTGGGCTGGAGTACAGTGGCATGATCACAACTCACAGTAGCCTTGACCTCCCAGGCTTAAGTGATTCTCCTGCCTCACCTCCCCAAGTAGCTGGTACTACAGGCACATACCATCGTGCCCCGCTAATTTCTGTATTTTTGGTTGATATGGGGTTTCACCATGTTGTTCAGGCTGGTCTCAAACTCCTGAGCTCAAGCAATCTGCCCACCTCAGCCTTTCAAAGTGCTGGGATTGCAGACAGTCATGCCTGGCCAATTATTATTATTTTTTTTTTTCAAGCAGCATACATGGAAACCAATTATTTTCTTAATGGCATCTGGGAACTGATCTGCTGCCTATTGGCTGACAAAAGCTGCACCTTCTCTTGTTGTGACATTTTTAAGGCCAAACCACTTTCTAAAAGTATCAAACCATCCTTTGCTGCCATTAAATTTTCCAGGTTTAGATCCTTTACCTTCCTTTTGCTTTAAGTTGTAGTATAAGGACTTCACTTTTTCTCAAATCATGTTAGAGTCTATATGTAGACTTTTCTTGTAACAGCCATGCACCCACAAAAAGTGCATTTCGATACAAGATTAAAAGGTATTCACAAAAAAGTACAAGGTTTTTGTGTCTGCTGATGTAGCTGCAGCAATGGCTTCATGATTTTCCTTTTCTTTTTTTATAATTGCCCTTAAGTTTGATTCATTTATCTTGAAATGCTAAGCAACCACAGCTGTAGACCTCAAGCTGTGGTTCATATCAAGCAAATCAACTTTTTCTTGTAATTTTATGACTTTCCTGTACTTGAGAGTACTTCCAGCATCACTGGTGGCACTTTGAATGAGTCTCACAATGTATTCAAGGTTTACAGTATTGCATAAAACATGGTGAAAAATACCCAAGAACCATGAGAGATTACTTCCTACTCTCATATACAATTTATGGAGAGAGAACTGCTCAAACAGCATTTTAAGTGGATACAACACTAGCGCTAACTGCAATATCAACAGAGGGTGGCTATAAAATTATTATAGTAATACAGTATTACTACACTTAAATTTATTGTTATGATTTAGTACTATTAGGTTGGCAAAAACCGCAATTACATTTGCACCAACCTAATACATCTTTACATTTCTTTATGTTTCTCTTGACTATGAGTGGCACTATGTATGTTTGTGTTTTGTGTGTAAATTTTGATATGTTTTAACTTTTTATAATAGATTTCTGTATATTTTGTGGTAGTAAATAATAAAATACACTCATATTTACATTATTTTATGCATTCATAACATATCTTTAAAATATTTTTTAAATTTTTAAATATTTTTAGGCTATGTGGTTTATCTGCAAATTTTTTCAAATTGTCTCAAATCTCTAAAATTTTCAATGTAATTGAAAAATATCCACATGTAAGTGGACTAGCACAGTTAAATGATTTTGTTCAAGGGTCAACTGTAATTCCAAATAAATGCCAAATTCAACAGGACACCAGTTTTAATATTACATTGTTCAATATTTATCTCTGATCACAAAGTATCTGAGGCAAATATCATGCTAGATTTCTACTGCTTGCAAAGATAAAAACTCAGTGCTCTGGATATTAAATTTTATGATATATGTTTCATTTTTGCTTAGGTAAATATGCTGAAGATATATTTGGAGAATTATTCAATGAAGCACATAGTTTTTCCTTCAGAGTCAACTCATTGCAAGAACGTGTGGACCGTTTATCCGTTAGTGTTACACAGCTTGATCCAAAGGAAGAAGAATGTAAGCTTATTAATATTGTATTTTCTTCTGTGTATATATTTTAAGTTAGATGAGATGAATGATATGTTTAAGAACAATATTAATCATGAATGTATTACAGATCATACCCATGTCCTTTGGTGTACATATTGTAATAAATCAGTGAATTATCTAAAAATGCCATCGGTATGACTCTCCTGGCTTTTCTTTTCTACTGTTTTAAATCTCTTCTTTTTGTACACTAAACAGCTCCTAATTTTGGCATAAATAAGTCATTTTAACCACATATTTTCCTCCATTCTCTTCATTCTCTTTCTCTTTTCTCCCTTATAATTTATTTGTATACTTTTGTCTTAGAAATAAAAACTATTAGAAAATTACCTGAAATCTTTAGGTTTGACTCTTCAAGAATGTAACTACTTTTTTTTTGAGACAGAGTCTCACTCTGTCACCTAGGCTGGAGTGCAGTGGCGCGATCTCAGCTCACTGCAACCTCCACCTCCCAGGTTCAAGTGATTCTCCTGCCTCAGCATCCTGAGTAACTGGGATTACAGGTGCCTGCCCCCATGCCTGGCTAATTTTTTTATTTTTAGTAGAGATGGGGTTTTGCCATGTTGGTCAGGCTGGTCTCGAACTCCTGACCTTGTGATCTGCCTGCCTCGGCCTCCCAAAGTGTTGGGATTACAGGCGTGAGCCACCGCACCCGGGCACATAACTGCTTTTAATATGCTTTTTTATATGCATATTGCTAAAATCTTACTAGTTATTTAACTGAATGCAACTTCCTACTTTAAATGAACATTTCAAAAACAAATTGCCAGCATGTAGGGTGTAAACATTCTATACCAAGATATTAAATCAGGAATAATCAGGTAAGGAAGCCACCCTATAAGCTAAAATAACTGTAGAAACTTCAGTGGTAAAATCATGTTTTATGCCTTGATAGAATACGTTCAATGCCGATGTTTCCTAAATGCCTCTTTTTGTTTGTTTTACAAAAAGAAATGTAATACTAAGAACATAATTTGCACTTACCTACCACAGAGAATTGTGTAATGGAATTTCTTACACTCTCTTCAAAATATGTTTGTTGCATTAAATAATATATATGCAAATTATATAATAGATATAATTTTTACTATAAATGCAAATTACATAATAGATCTGAACTTTAACAATAAAAATACTAAAGGATGTCACTGGAAAGAACAAAAATATAATGTAATGACGGATGTCTTAGTGATGGAACCAGCTATTTTTGAAATAATCTAATGTGTAAATAAGGAGAGGTAAATACTTGGCACACTAGATTTCTACCACTTGTAAAATGTAAACTCAGAGCTCTGGATACAAGAAAAAAAGGAAATAATACTTTAAAAATAGCTTTATTAAGATATATTTCACAACCTACCTATACCTTGCAGTTCACCCATTTAAAGTTGAAGTGTACAGTTCAGTGTTTTTTAGTATATTCAAGTTATGCAACCATCACCACAATCAATTTTAGAGTATTTGTATCACTTCAGAAAGAAGCCCTTACTCATTAGCAGTCACTCTGTTTCCCCTTCAGCTCAACCCCTAGCAATCACTGATCTTTCTGTCTGTATGGATTTGCCTGTATGGATTTGTCTGTATGGATCTGTCTGTATGGATATTTCATATGAATGAATAGTACAATATGTGGTCTTTTGTGACTGACTTCTTTCGTTTAGCATAATGTTTTCAAGGTTAATTCATATAACGTGTATTTATATTTCTCTGATGGCTAATGATGTTGCACATCTTTTCATGTGCTTATAGGCCATTTGTATATCTTCTTTGGAGAAATGTCTATGTAGTTCCTTTGCCCATTTATAATTTGGATTATTTGTGTTTTTATTTTTGACTTGTTGGAATTCTGTATATATTTTGGATCTAAATCCTTTATCAAATAATGATTTGCAAATATTTTCTCCCATTCTTTAGGTTGTCTTTCTTGGTGGTGTCCTTTGAAACATGTGCATGTATCAATACATTAATTACACCTCATGGAATTCTTGAAATAAAATCATTGTTAGTGATGGAAAAATACTTTATGGTCATGCTTTCAGATATATAATTTATAGCCAAAATTTGTTTTTTAGATAGCTGAACTATTTCTAACTTAAATATAAATTTATGCCATCAAATAATAGAGAAATACACGGGCAGTTCTCATATGTAACAGAAATAAAAGTCAACATTTAGTTTCAAAATATTGTTACATTTTAACAAATGTCTTAGAACCACCATTAAACTTGAAAGTGAAAATACAGATAACAGTAAATAAGATGTTTGTGTTAAAAAACAAATTTTAATATTTCAACAACTATACTGTCAGAATTATACATAGTTTCCTTTAAAATTTTGTGGAGCAGTGGGGGAAGAATTCAGAATCTAAAAGCTGAACTACTTCATTTGAAATTGTTTTGGAGAGGTTGTATTGAAGGAGTTTTCAGTTATTTAACCTTGGTTTTTTAATTCAGTGGGAGTTCAAAAAAAATAACCTGTGTACAGTACTAAATTGTATAGTGTGGTATCAGTTTTTTTTAACCATTTTGTAGTAACTGAAAACTATCAATTTCGAAAATATTTTTAAATGAATTTTAAACAAAGACTTGTACAATTATATTTAAGTCAATTATGTTTATAAACATTATACTGATTTATTGCTTTATAATTCTATTTTTTTAATATCAGATGTTATTGTTGGCAAGTGGAAGGGGCTTCACCACAATGGTCAGTTAATAATGAGACAAGCGATAAATGGGAGGAGTTGAAGGTAGAAAAGTACAACATGCTTATTACTTTACATGTTTCTTATATCCTTTACCAAGGAAGTTTGGGGAGATTAAACACTAGGTTTCATCTTAGTTACATACTTATTGATTAATAAGTGGGGTAGGAGAGTGGCAAGAATTGATCCACTTTGACTGCAGAAAACACAAGCCACTTCTGGCAGGAGCCTGAAAACAGTGTGTAGTATTGTGGCAAAAAAATTAGCCTTAAAGGTAAACAGATCTGACTTCTGTGTTCTGGCTCTTCTGTTTATTAACTGTTTAACCTCAGGTCAGTTATATACTATTTCCTAGCCTTGGCTTTCTTGTAATATTTCAAAATGGAATAATTCATATCTTACTGAATTATAAAGATTAAATGAAATGAAAGTTAGCACATCTAGTATGTACTCTAGCACATATAGTATGTACTCATTAAATACTGTATCTCCAGTGCCACTTTTTAGTGACAGTGGGGAAAAACTTTTTGCTTCTCTGAATTTTATTTTAGTATTTATAAGTGTGTTACAGGTCATGCAGCAGTAGAGTTGCTAGAAATGCAGTTATGGTGCCGCCGTTGCAGAGCCAGCCTATTGCACCACCTGTGCCATTGATCCCATGTTCATGTTGAGTGAATTTACTTGAGAAGATGATAGGAAAATTATTTTAGGGAGAAGGATAACTTAAGAATTGTTGGCCGGACGTGGTGGCTCACACCGGTAATCCCAGCACTTTGGGAGGCCGAGGTGGGCAGATCACAAGGTCAGGAGTTCAAGACCAGCCTGGCCAACATAGTGAAACCTCATCTCTACTAAAAATTAAAAAAAAAAAAAATTAGCCGGCCGTGGTGGCAGTTACCTGTAGTCCCAGCTACTTGGGAAGTTGAGGCAGGAGGGAGGAGGAGGAAGGAAGAGGAGGGAGGAAGAGGTTGCA
The DNA here is from genome assembly GCF_008728515.1 of Papio anubis. Lineage (NCBI taxonomy): Eukaryota > Metazoa > Chordata > Mammalia > Primates > Cercopithecidae > Papio > Papio anubis. The sequence goes on from NC_044981.1 coordinate 153,037,704, forward strand.
GTGAGCCGAGATCGCACCACTGCACTCCAGCCTGGGTGACACAGTGAGACTCTGTCTCAAAAAAAAGAATTGTTAGGATTGTTATACTGACCTTGCTATGAGGGTATTTGTCTGTATACTTAAGGCCATATTAAATATCTAAGAAACTACTTTATTTTTTAATATCAGGAAATCACTCTAAGAGTTAAGAATGCAACATTTTTGTATATTTGTTATTTTAACATGCTGCACAGTTCAAAATAAATGAAGTTATTTTTAAATCATCACATATGTGATGGGGCTGTGCTAGTTACTGGGAATACTAATGTATAAGATAGTCTGAGTCTTCAAGAGCTTATAGTTAGGTAGAAATCCTTATAGTACAGATAAAATATAAGTTAAAAAGAATAATATAGATCACCCAATACTTAAAAATATTTCCTTTACAGTAAAGTTTGTTTTAACTTGATAGTACACACAAAAGATTTATAGCATATGTAGTGTAGAGGTTAACAGCGTGTTTAACCCACAGTGCCACTAATAAGTAAGTAATTCCTTTCAGAGTTACTGATGTAAGCTAAAAAGAAGGAATAAAGGGAGATGGAAAAGAAGATTAATAGGAGAAGAGAACCTAAGTTGGTGGGGGCCCATGATGGCAGGTAGAAGAAAGAAAAAGGTATATTTGGTTGAAATGTAGATATGTTTCAGATGTCTTTAGGGCCTTCTGAGCCCTAGAAATCAAAGGTTAATTAAAACCTATCTGATTGGGAAATTAGGCACAGAATGATAAGGGTAAATATAATGATAGAACATTTATAATGTGGTTTCTGATTCATAAGCCACTAAGGTCACAACCTCTTGAACCGTGCTGACTTTTAGTCAAATACAGTATATGAATTTGCCCTTATGTTAAATCATCTTAGTAAAATAAAATAAAATGAATTCTTGATTTTTGTTTCAGTGTCTTTGCAAGATATAACAATGAGGAAAGCTTTCCGAAGTTCTACAATTCAAGACCAGCAGCTTTTTGATCGCAAGACTTTGCCTATTCCATTACAGGAGACGTACGATGTTTGTGAACAGCCTCCACCTCTCAATATACTCACTCCTTATAGGTAGGTAGGTTAATAAATGGTAGCCCTATTATTTATCTCAGACTTCAGATTGAAATGCTAAATCCCCAAACATTCTTTATTTCATTGGGCTTCTAGCCAACACAGAGAGCCCTCTCTGTCTACTACCTTTGGAAAAACCTTTGTTTTATTCACTGGATGAATTCCTAAGATTCTGGCATACAAAAGACAAGACCTATTCAAAAGAGTTGTTTTGACAAGTTAAGAAAAGCCATTGGTAAACTTACTAATATAAAGAGATAAGGAGTCATTATTGTCCTTTTAATTTAATTTTTAACCAAATGGAAAAAGCTCAAAATTCTGTCCTTCTAACAAAATAAACATTATAATTTTTGCTTGTTTTGTCTACTCTTTTTTTTTTTTTTTTTTGAGGCAGAGTCTCGCTCTGTCACTCAGGCTCACTGCAAGCTCCGCCTCCCGGGTTCATGCCATTCTCCTGCGTCAGCCTACCGAGTAGCTGGGACTACAGGTGCCCATCACCAAGCCTGGCTAATTTTTTGTATTTTTAATAGAGACGGGGTTTCACTGTGTTAGCCAGGATGGTCTCCATCTGACCTCGTGATCCGCCCGCCTCGGCCTCCCAAAGTGCTGGGATTACAGGTGTGAGCCACTGCGCCCGGCCTGTTTCGTCTACTCTTGATTTGTGTGCATTAACTTCTTATATAATGAATAGGTAGTACCTTAAAATGCTTTTTACCACTTTGAATAAAATCCGGAATTATTTAACCTTTTTTTGAAGTTCTTTCATGTAGTTTGTTAAATGGGTAATTTAAGATGTATGACACATCCTGAATAAAATAGTATTTAGAGAGTTATTTGAAATTGTAAGTCAGTGTGCAGATCATTAGATACAAATGTGACTGTTAGAATGACTATTACATGATGTATTTTGGATTTAGTAAGATAAATCATAGTATTGGCAGAAACTTCAAAATTTCTCTATTCTAGATGATGTTATTGTCTTTTCAGGCTTTTATCTTTGGCAGAGCTATTTGTAATTATTGGAATTGCCCAAAGGACTTTTGAGAAAATTTGGGATTCAGCAGAAGTTAGGGATGAAAATTGCCCAGCTGTACTTTGAAGTATTAGTACTAACTCAGAAAAGCATCTGGTTTTCCTCTTTTCTTTGTTTCCTCAGATTTGTGAGAAATTTTCTATTAGTGCAATATTCAATTTTATTTTGTCAATATTTTAACACGAGCTGTATTTTATTGATATAAGAGGATAAACATTTTAGTGAAATTATTTCTGTTCTGATTGCCTAAGTCTTACTAATGTGTGTTTTAATTGATACATTTCAGAGATGATGGTAAAGAAGGTCTGAAGTTTTATACCAATCCTTCATATTTCTTTGATCTATGGAAAGAAAAAATGTTGCAAGATACAGAGGATAAGAGGAAGGAAAAGAGGAAGCAGAAGGTATTACAAGAGATTAAAAAATTGAGGTTAATTTTTGTATATTTGTGTTTTGTTGCATATATTGAACTTCATTAATCTTGTATTTTGACAGTTTTATTTTATTGGGTCCATATAGTTAAATACTGAAGTCTTTTTATAACTCCACAGAAAGAACACACTCTGATGGGGAGCAGATGAGCAATTAGGTTATTAGAGTATGGCATAATAAGTGCCGTAGCAGAGGTATGCATAAAGGGTTTAGATAACACAAAATAGCATCTGCTTTAGCTAGCAGCCAGGGTAAACACTTCCAACAAAGCTTATAATGAATCTTGAAGAACAGATAGGAGTTAGTTAGGTGGACCAAGGAAGAGAGGAACATTTTGGTAAGAAGGAACAATGGAATCTTATACAGATATTGGTAACGTAGATTAAGCTAATATTTTCTGGCTACAGAGCACATCCTAAACGTTTCTCTCCTAAATGTGTTGGAGAGGTTATTATATTCACATGAAATTTCTGTTATTTCTGTTGTCATTTTCCACTTTCTAATAAAATTCACTTCTATCTGCTTTATATTTCATGTTAATGATAACTGAAAACACAGAAGGTTGAAGCAAAGTTAGATTTAGGCTGAATTATGAAGGAGGCAAGTTCTGTCTTTATCATCTCTCTGGTTCTCCTGTAACTATCTCCGCTTTCCCTAATCCCTGTATAATGCCGTTGTATTGTCTTCTTTGCTAGATGGTAACCCAGTATTCTAGCTAACATTTGCAAACTAGTGACTGGCAAGCCAGATTATGCCTGTAGGGAGTGTTTCATTTGCCAAACACAGAGGTTTTTAAATTTTGGAACTAGAGTGCCTGAGATGGACATATCTGTCTAGCTCACCACATGCCCCATCTTACACCCGACTGACTTCATTCATGTATGTTATCCGCTTGGCCGCTTTGGGCATTTGAATTTGTTACACTTACTCTAGCCCTTTCTATACTTTCTCCCCCAGTTTTGAATCACTTTTTGTTTTATTGTTTAAAGACAATGTTTTCTGTTGAGTTATATAGTTATTATGGGTTAATTAGATAATTGAATTTTTTTCTAATGTGTTGGCTAACTAATCAGTTACTTCCCAGATAACATAACCTTAGTACATTTTTACATTTCGATTAGAGGTAGGCAATGCCATTAATGGTAGAAATTTCAAACTAATGCCTGTGGAGCAAGGGTTCATGAATCTTTTTTCATGTGAAAGACTTTCTGACCTCAAATCGTATTCTTTAGGCGTACTATTTTGTGTCTGGCGCCATCAGTTCAAATTAGGGGTTAAACAAAACATGGCAGGAAACTGGGACTATAGCACACTGGCTAAGATTTAACTCGGAATGTACAAGTGAACCATTTCTGTGTTACTTTTACTATATTACGATGACATTGTCTTTTTTAGTGTTGATGTTAGAATGTTATTTTGATTGTTATAACCTCTTTTTTAAAAAATTAGCACTTAAGCATTTGACTTTGTTTCAATACATCTGTTATAGCAGAAAAATCTAGATCGTCCTCATGAACCAGAAAAAGTGCCAAGAGCACCTCATGACAGGCGGCGAGAATGGCAGAAGCTGGCCCAAGGTCCAGAGCTGGCTGAAGATGATGCTAATCTCTTACATAAGCATATTGAAGTTGCTAATGGTCCAGCCTCTCATTTTGAAACAAGGTTTCTTTACTTTTGTTTTTGTTTTTTTAAAAAAATGATAAAACATTGGCTTTATTTGTAATATCTGTACTTCTAAGTCTTGAGTCCTAAACTGTTGAACAGGCAGACCCTGTTATAAATATAGAGATTACTTCAAAATCCCGACCACTGTGGGCCTACTAAAGTCAGGCCTTGAGCAGGTCATTTTCATACCTGGACTTTAGTTTTGTCATCTGTAGAAAGAGGTGGTTGGAGTGGCTGATCTTTAGGGTTGTTTTAGCTTTAGTGTGAAATCTCAATAGTCTCTCAATATTTCGGGCACAGTCTGCTAGAATTTTGTAATAGAAGTGTAGGGTCTGGGATTTTTTTGAAATACTATTGATTTATTGCATATAAAATAGGAGTGAAGAAGGGGTTCTGTTTTGTTCCTTTTGCTTTCCCCTGACTTCCTTTCTTTGCCACATCACCTACCTCAGATACATTAGGACTTTCAAACAAAAGTATTCATCCCTTTTGTAGAAAAGAATAGGTCTTTTTCCTTTCTCAGTGGCCAGGGGCCCTAACTAAATAACATACTACCAGCAAACACATTAAACTGGCATCTCTCTATGAAGACATTTACTTGGGTATAGTCATGTTTGTTTGTTTGTTTTGAGACAAAATCTCGCTCTATCACCCAGGCTGGAGTGCAGTGGTGTGATCTCGGCTCACTGCAACCTCTAACTCCTGGGTTCAAGCGATTCTCCTACCTCAGCCTCCCAAGTAGCTGGAATTACAGGCACACGCTACCACGCCCAGCTAATTTTTGTATTTTTAGTAGAGATGGGGTCTCACCATGTTGGCCAGGCTGGTCTTGAACTCATGACCTCAAGTGATCTGCCTGTTTTGGCCTCCCAAAGTGCTGGGATTGCATGTGTGAGCCACTGTGCCCAGCCTAGTCATATGATTTTTTAATGGAGAAGAGCTTAAGGTTTTCTTTTAAGTAATATACATATAAATTATCGGGCCATAAGTGTACAACATCTTGACCTATTTTAGGAGAAATATACATCTGAGAGATACTATGTATCTGTATTACTGAAAGAATTGACATTAAAAAATTATAGACACATTTATTTCTACTACAGTTGAGTAATTAAGGTACTTATCTGGCTCACTAAATACAGTAATTTCTGACTTGCTGTGTGCACATCTGTTAAATCCAACTTTGTCCCCAGAATGTACTAGTAAATATTTATAAATCTTAACATGTTTGAGGTATCTGAAATTTTGCTTACATCTAAGTCACATGTTGCTATGTTACTCAGCTGTTTTCTGAGTACCCTTGCACGTTTAAAACAGCAGAAGGACAGAAACAATATAGCTAGCCGCCTCTGTGCTGTTAGTATCGGGGAGGCCTTTCTCTCTGGTGCAAGACTTTTAGAAGTCATTTGAGAGCACACCGAGATATACTAATAGTAGAAAACTCATTTTCCTATTCTACCTTTCTGTCATTGGCATCTTCTTATAAAGAAAAAAACTGAAATAGAGGCAGATAGCTTTCCACACAATTTGCTAAAAGTTAATTATTTTCTTGTTTATTAGATTACGTATGTAATGCTTTTCATCCTGTGAGTTGAATTAGTATTCTGTTATAAAATAATAAAATAACTGATGGTCATCATAGTAGATCTCTAAATCAACAAGTAAGGGTTACATTGTGAGCAGCATTCTTTGTTTTAAAAGCAGGATTAATGTAATACTTTTCTGAAAGTTTCTTAAAAATAGTTAAAATGTTGGCATTGAAAGGATAAACTTTAAATATTTAATATCTCATGTAGAACACTTTTCCTCCCAATAATTCAAGAAAAATTCACTGATACTGTATATTTCTTTTAGACCTCAGACATACGTGGATCATATGGATGGATCGTACTCACTTTCTGCCTTGCCATTTAGTCAGATGAGTGAGCTTCTGACTAGAGCTGAGGAAAGGGTATTAGTCAGACCACATGAACCACCTCCGCCTCCACCAATGCATGGAGCAGGAGATGCGAAACCGATACCCACCTGTATCAGGTATGTTGGATCAAGCATATGATGTTTTATCTTAGGAGTCAGTAACTTTTTCTTTCAAGGATGAGATAGTAAGTATTTTTGGCTTTCAGGGCTTACAGTTTTTGTCACAAGTACTCAATTCTGCCATTGTTGCATGAAAGCCACCATAGACTATACATAAACAAATGTGTCTGCATTTAAATAAACTCTGTTTATAAAAACAGGGAGCAGGTCTGATTTGGTCTATGGGGCATTATTTGTAATCTTCTGGTTAGAGCTGACACACTCTCCTAGGAAAATTTAGCTAATAAGAATTTAAAGACTAAAGCCTGTTTCATTTTATTATAGTGTTGTTATTAAGCATATCATGTGCAGTGTATTAAGAAAAATTAAGGATTTTTTGGAATGTGGGTAACAGTCTAAGAAATGGGAACCAAAGATGTGATTATTAATACTAATTTGGTATTAAGGAAAATACTTAAAGAATTTCAGAGAGGATTGGCAGTTGCTCATAATAATCTTTCTGTAAAGCTATTTTGAAGTTTAATCTTGTCAGTTATTATCCAAATGATAAATTTCTAATAGAGAAATATTAGGGAAATTTTCTAATAGAGATATAGAGATCAGCTTTACAATTTTCAGTTAAAAATCCAATTTTCTATCACTGACTCATTTGATGTTCCATCCTCAGGAAAAGAGAGAGCTGTGAATTTCTTTCTGTGGTTTGTAATTAGCTGTCATTGATGTAACTGAAATAGCATATGATGAGACTTAATAGTTTCAGTATAAATACAACATTATATTGGCCACAAGTATTGCTACAAAATTGCATTATGATCAATGTTGAGTCATTACAGAGACTCCTATCAGTATAGAATTGAGCATTTTATTTATCAAAGTGAGCCTAAAATGTCTGAGTGGATGCAAAAGTTACATGAAGGAATGAGACTATTTAGACTATTACAAACCAAAGCACCACTCAGTAACTTTTTTTGTTGATGTGCTTTTAGTTCTTTTTTTCCCTAAATACTGTTGAAGATGTTAAATTTCTATAGGAGCATGTTAATGGATCTATTTTGATATAATTACTGATAGTCATTTATAGTTTGTGTGGTTAGATTTTCTCTTTAGGCTTTTCTCTTGTAATAACTTGCTAGAATCTCTTTGTCATTTCAGTTCTGCTACAGGTTTGATAGAAAATCGCCCTCAGTCACCGGCTACAGGCAGAACACCTGTGTTTGTGAGCCCCACTCCCCCACCTCCTCCACCACCTCTTCCATCTGCCTTGTCAACTTCCTCTTTAAGAGCTTCAATGACTTCAACTCCTCCCCCTCCAGTGCCTCCCCCACCTCCACCTCCAACCACTGCTTTGCAAGCTCCAGCAGTACCACCACCTCCAGCTCCTCTTCAGATTGCCCCTGGAGTTCTTCACCCAGCTCCTCCTCCAATTGCACCTCCTCTAGTACAGCCCTCTCCACCAGTAGCTAGAGCTGCCCCAGTATGTGAAACTGTACCAGTTCATCCACTCCCACAAGGTGAAGTTCAGGGGCTGCCTCCACCCCCACCACCGCCTCCTCTGCCTCCACCTGGCATTCGACCATCATCACCTGTCACAGTTACAGCTCTTGCTCATCCTCCCTCTGGGCTACATCCAACTCCATCTACTGCCCCAGGTCCCCATGTTCCATTAATGCCTCCATCTCCTCCATCACAAGTTATACCTGCTTCTGAGCCAAAGCGCCATCCATCAACCCTACCTGTAATCAGTGATGCCAGGAGTGTGCTACTGGAAGCAATACGAAAAGGTAATTTTCTCAGCTCCATGAAAAGCATTGCTATAGTAGCATTGGAAACTTTCTAAATATTTAAGACAAAGATGTGTTCTTTATTTATAAAATTTTAGGTGATCATGTTGTGTACAAATGGCCTTTAGAAAGTAAAGCTATATCCAACTTATATTTAAAATCATTTTCCAGAAAATAGATCACATTTGATCATTTTATTTTCATGCTTTTTGGTATCCTTAAAATGTTTATTGAGTGAATGAGAAATTTAATATATCAGACTTGTGTTATAGAACATTTAATTAAAACCCTTTATATTATGCTTAATGTGTATATTAACTCCTTTAAAAATAGTATTTTCTTCAATGTTAAGGCTGTTCATTTCGGGTATCCATGACACTTACTCTACCAGATGCCTTTAAAGGAGTGAGGTTCCTCCCTTAGTAACAAAGGAAAGACTTCTCTTATTCATTCATTTATTGTCATTATTTCCTAAGCAATGACTGTAGGCCAGGCACTGAGCATATAAAATGAATAATAGTGCCTTTCCCTCAAGTACAATGGATAATGAAGCCACAGAAAATATATTCAACAATGTTTAATTTATTTGACCATTGGGATGATAGAAGAAATGTACCACCTCATTAATTTTTTAGGGGGTGGTAAGCAGGGAGGTATAGTAGACCATGATGGATAAATAAACTCTAGATACCTACTGGGATACCTGGTAAGTTTTACCAACTAATAACACAGATAACATAAAGATTTAATGCCTCTCTCAGTATGATTTCTTCACATTCTTTTCTGATCTTTTTATTTTTCCTATTAGTATTTCTCATGTGTATTTGATTTTATTCCAGAAATGTTAATAATATCAAGTATTTAGTATTTAGTATTTTGATTTAAATGAATGGTTTGGATTCACTATATCAGGTATTCAACTACGCAAAGTAGAAGAGCAGCGTGAACAGGAAGCTAAACATGAACGCATTGAAAATGATGTTGCCACCATCCTGTCTCGCCGTATTGCTGTTGAATATAGTGATTCGGAAGATGATTCAGAATTTGATGAAGTAGATTGGTTGGAGTAAGAAAAATGCATTGATAAATATTACAAAACTGAATGCAAATGTCCTTTGTGGTGCTTGTTCCTTGAAAATGTTGGTCATTCTAGTGTTTTGCTTTCTTTTCCTTATAATAAATGACCCTTTTCCTCCATAACTTTTGATTTCTAAGGAAAATATTAGCATACATTTCAAACTAAATGTTTTACAGTGGCTTATCTTTTTCTTCCCCCTGAAAAGACTAATTTGGTCAAATAAACCACTAAGTATTAAGCATGGACAGCTGTTGTTAGAGTAGCAGATTCAGTTTTTTGATATATCTTAATTGTGTACTTTGTGAATTTTAATTTAAAGAAAGCAACTGAATTGAAATCTTGAGGGCAGCTGTATCTATTAATGAGCCTTATTCCATTTCCTGATGTTTTAAAAGAAGAAACACTGCCTTGATTATATGAATACACTCAGAAAGTACATTTAGCTTGTAGTGTTGAATTCTCTTAAAGGAATGCTTGAATTTTTTCATTATTGTTTTATTGTTTTTATATACTTGCCTTATTTGAATGTTTAGCAGTATCCCCTTCCCACTTACATATTGTGTGATATGATTTTGCTTGCCTATAGGAGTTAAAAACTTTTCCATGTGAAATACTCTGACTTAAACATACATGTAACTTACGTAACTGTTAAGAATAACAGTCTGATTTAATAAATGGTTCATTTTAAAAGTTCATCAGTGTTTCTGTTTGAATAAAATGATTTATCATAATTTATCAAATACTGTATGGTAGGCTTTAAATAGTGAATGAAAATTTAAAAAGCACTTAAGCTACATAATTTCCTCTTAATTGCACAGCTTCATATTGTCTACTGTGTAAGGTAGCTTTTATGTCATTTTCCTCCTAAGTTCATAAACTCTATATTTCTCAACTGTTTGTGGTTTTAAATTAAAACCTCAACTTGTCATCTAATTTCAGCAAACCTTAATTGCAGTTTAACAGTGTTCTTGAAATTACGTTTTGCAGCCAGGCATGGTGGCTCACGCCTGTAATCCTAACATTTTCGGAGGCTGAGGCTGGTGGATCACTTGAGCCTGGGAGTTTGAGACCAGCCTGGGCAACATGGCGAGAACCCCGTCTCTACAAAAGTATACAAAAATTAGCCGGGCATGGTGGGGTGTGCCTGTAGCCCCGGCAACTTGGGAGGCTGGGGTGGGAGGATCACTTGAGGCTGGGGAGGTTGAGGCTGCAGTGAGCTGAGATCATGCCACTGCATTCCAGCCTAGGCAGAGTGAGACCCTGTCTGGAAAAAAAAAAAAAAAGAAAAATTGTATTTTGCAATGATAAAATGAGTTAATGTTTGCACAACTTAGATTTAGGGATGGAGGGGAAGCACCATTAATATCAGATTACTTCATTTAAAGAAACAACTCAATGAAGTTTGGGTAAGTTGATTGTAGAAGTGACTGCGGTCTTCAGCCTTGCCTATATCTACTCCTTTTGCAGTACAATTTCCAGTTCTTCCCATCAAGAAGTGAGTTCTGTTCCCACGCCCTTGAATCTGAGTGTCCCTGAAACTTGCTTTGGCTAATAATAGCATGTAGCAAAAGTGACGATTGTGCCAGTTCTAAGCCTGGGTCTCAAGAAACCTTGCAAGTTTTAGCCTTCTCTCCTTCCATCTCCCTACCTCCCTCTCTCAAACCTCTGCCATGAGAATAATCCCAAACTAGCCTGGCTGAAGATCGGAAACCTCATGGAGGAGAGGTGTCTCAGGTGAGACCATCTTAGACCAGCCAAGCCCAAACTTGCTTGCTGGTGGTAGACAGATAAGCAAGCCTGGACAAGGTTAGCCTAGACTAGCCCAGCCCAGCCCACTGATTCAAAATTCATGAGCAAAAATAAATGCTTATTGTCTTACACTTAAGTTTTGAGCTGCCAGCATTATTGTGGCAATAGATGGTTGATGTGCGAGGTCACTTTGTAACTAGATAATTTGGAGGAGGCTGTCTAGGCAGATAACTAATGACCTGTAATCTTTATAGAATAGGAATAATGAACCAAATTCTATTGTGGCAATTCAGTTTGGACATTAAAAAAACATTTTCTGATAGCTTTAATAAAATACTTGATTTGCTCTTTTGGGTAGCCTAGAAAGAACAAGAGATTAGAGAGCCATTTGAAGTTCCTTTCCAACGTCATGAAAATGTATATTGTCAAATTTAACTCAAGAAAATATGTCACAGTTTAAAGTCTGTCTAAGTGCTCTTACAGTCAAAAGGAGGCAACTAGTATGTATATTTTATAAAACTCAAATATATATATATATATATATTTGGGGCGAGATAACCAAAACCTAATAGTACTGGTTTTGAAGCAGCTAAGGATGTTACAAAAGGAAATTGGTGAAGATTTCTTAATAATAGAAGCAGACATGTTAATCAGTAAAGCCCTACAATATATATGCTCAGTAGTCTATGATAGACTTTTTTTGTTTTTCAGAACATTTTTGGAAGATGAAAAAGTGCCTGCAGACTAAATAAGCCAGATATGTAGTGTCCATTTTAAAATCAAAATAATCTTTTAATCTAGATGTTTAGCTTAACTTGCTGAGGGAATTTTGAAAAAGAACATTCAGTGGCCAATTTTCATACCCTAAGAATGAAAGTTACTGGGTAATAACTACCTACTTGTTGAGTTGGTGTACTACTCAACAGGGTCATGCACAAGCATAGAATCAGGAAAAAAAAAAAAAATACATTGTGTACCACAGGGGAAACAATTGGCTTCGCTTGTTTTGGTTGGTGTCACCTGTTTACCTCTATTATCAAATCCAATGAATGCTTTTTAATCCTTAATTCACATATTCTGTGTTTATTCTACTTCCTTGAAGCTTTCAATCTGTTGGGCCTTTGTTTTGCTGATCCTTCTTCTCCTTCCCAGGAGGAGACAGAAGGAGGAGAGGGAAATACCTAGCAGCAGTGGTGTTTGGGATGAAATGCAGTCATTATGGAGGAAAAGGGAGTTATTCTATATCTTTTCCTAATGAAGGAATAGTCATAAGCTTCAGATTTATAAGGCATTTTAAGCCATCACCACTGCTTTTATGACTTACAATCAATCTGGGCAGATGAGATGACTTCCAAAGCATTTTCGTTTTGTAAATATTTACTGAAAGATAATAATAAGGTTCATTTAGGTTGTTTTCTATAAATCATGAAACATCTTCCTCTATTTTTACTTTTAGAAAGCTCTGCCCTTTAACAACCATCTCACATCTGTATTTTCATGAAGTCTTCTCTAATTACAACTGGAGCTCATATTCCTTTTGAATTTCTTTTTTGTTTTTTTTAAGACAGAGTCTCACTCTGAGCTGGAGTGACAGTGGGCTCAGAGTCTCACCCAGGCTGGAGTGCAGTGGCATGATCTTGGCTCACTGCAGGCTCCGCCTCCTGGGTTCAAGTTCCTTTTGAATTCCTGTAATTCTTTTATTATAAGCTTTTTTCAAGTGATACTCATACCATTTTGCATCACAGTTATTTCCTATTTGAGCTTGCCAAATAGATTACTTGCACAACAGCAAGGGTGTTGTCTTAAATACACAACTCACAATATCTCTTTGCATAAAGAGGTTCAGAAATACGTTCTTTTTTATTTGGTCCACTAGGCCTCTTAAAATTATTTCTTCCTAGGCACTGCTCCTGTTTAAAATTTCTTTCTCCACTAATCTCAGTAACATAGTTGATGTAAAACTAATCCTAATTTCATCAGAACTTTATATGTGTGTATTTTAATAAATGAAAAGTATAGGAATGATTCTTCTAACCAAAATGTGAAATGTATTAGTGTTTCTGAAGTCATTTCTTAAAACAGCAAAATTGATCATGTGTTTTAATTTCATGGGAATTCTCATGAATTACTTTGAAAACACAGCTTTAACTTTGTCCTTAGTAAACATAACACTGCTGTTTATTTTTTCATTTTCACTCCACTACGTATATCTTAACCCCAGCTTTTTTTTTAAACCACTTTTCCAAACTGAAGCAAATCTAAAATAAATTTAAAGCTCCTAAATAGTTCAAAAATTCCTTTTAGAATACTTTATTTCTGTAATATCTACTCAGTAAAAAAGTACAAATAAACCAATGCAAGATATTAATCATGCAGTATCAGGATTTAAAGGATGGCTTTGCTGTGTTGAACTAATGAAATGGAATAAATATCAAATTATGGTTATTTCTAAGTTGTGCCATATCGCTTATAATTAATTAAAATAATCTTACTGAAGCCAAACAGAATGCATAGGACCCTTGGAATACAAATAAGTTTTTTCCTCCCTTGATTCACTGCTGTACTAAGAGCAAATTTATGTCCTCCATGATTTGGCCCTAGAATGCATCAGTAATCTCTGTTGCTTTTCAAGCTGACAACCAGGCTCTGAATAAAGAATGAATACCAGCCTTGAATGAACATTTCAGGCACTTTTTTTTAGAAGGCTGGTCATCAATACCTTTTCTCATTATTGTAAGGCCAGCTGCTCTGGTTTTCCTTTAGAAAAAAAAAAACATAACTGCATGTATTGAAGTCATCTTTCTCAAAATATTTATAGTTTCTTTTTTGTATATTTGTTTAGTGGTAATGATTTTGAATATTTTATAGTATCTATATAAATGCAATCCTTGTGTATATGTATGTGTTATAGTCAAAGACTTTTTGATAAATTTCTTATTTATCCTGCCTTTAAGCTAGCTTTTTCAATACCACTCTTTTGACACCAATGTCTCCAGGAGTATTAAAATTCCCTATCTTCCTTTCTGGCCTGGAAACAACATAAAAGACACAAAAGCCATTAAGTCACAGTATGTTTTCCATTGTAACAGCTTCCAATATTACTTGAAGTGTCCATTTCATTCTTACCTATGAAAACCATGAAATGTTATGCTTCTAACTTTAATGAAAATCTATAGGGACTGTGTATACCATTCCAGATAAAGGAGCACATCTCCTATTATTAATGGTTTATTTAATATTTTTATTATATATTGTATATCTTTTCATTTATTCAGCAGCATTTTTTGATGCCTGCAGAGTTTTGAGACTGCTGGATATTGGGGCCACAACAGTGAGTAGACAGAGCCCTACTTTTGGAGTATACAGATAAAATTAACAAAGAGCAATGAATGTTGTCAAGGAAGCCCATAGTAAAGAGAACAGTCCTAGTCTAGGAAGTCAGGAAAGGCCTCTAAAAGGAAATGACACTGAAGGTTTGCGATGAACCTAGACAGATAAATGTTGAAGTGAGTGTGGAGTCTCCCAGGCAAAGGAAACAGATGCGTGTAAATGTATGCAAATGCTTGGTGCAGAGCATATAAGCAATGCAATAGCTGGAAATACATTAGAAAGATAAGCAGGAGCAAATCATAAGAGGATCTTAGGAAACATAGTAAGGAGTTTGCATTTTATTCCATGGGCAATAAAACTGAAGAAGTGAGTTACCAGTACAGCATTTTGGAAAGATAGCTGATGGCTACAAAGTGGTAAATGGATTAGGGAGAAGTCAGCTTGGAGGTCAAGAGACCACTCAGGCTGTTAGAATGGGTGGACAGAAGATAGTTATGGTGGTGGCAGAGGACAGAAATAATGAGATTTAAGAGACATTTAGGATGTGGGATATACGAGGCTTGGTAATTGGAGAGGAAGGATTCAAGGATGACTTCCAGGGCTGACTTACTGTTGGGTGGAACATTAGAGGAGGAACAGGTTTGGGAGAATGGATGATGAAGTTTGGGACATAAGGCAGGGAGAAGATCACTGACGTGGATGGGGGAGGAGTTTTATATTTGTGGAAGGAAATCTCATATGCAGGAAGGAGAAAAGTAAGTAGTTAAATTGAAGATCTGATGCCAAAAAATTGGGATTTATTTTTTCTTTGAGGTAGATGACAACATGGCTTAGGATGATTGGGGAATAAGAGGAGTGTAAACAATGTTAAGAAAAGTAGAGATGGCTTAACAATAGTCATTGTGAAAAACGGGAAAACTTTCCAAGGAAGTAGGAAATTACCACAATATTGAAGCCATTGTTAAGGTTGCTGACAATGAATCAATAGTGGATCCAATTTACTATGTGTGATTTTTTTCAGCAGTCTAAAGACAATTGCCAGAAACAGTTGCATTTGTACAGAGTTTGGGGTTTGAGTGGGGTGGAAGGACTATCTCTTAGGAAGATTGACCAATCTCCTTAATATTGAATCCCACAATTAAACTCCCATGTAGAAATTCTTCACATGTAATTTGCTGTAATGCGAGTCCGATCTTTTCTTATGAAGTCCATTCACAGGCTCTCCTGCATTGTCAAATCATGCAGATGAATCTTCCTATCTTAAGACTTTTCATTCCACTCCCCTAGACTCATCATCATCTTGGTTTTCTTTCTGCTTAGGTATAGTATGCAGTCCCCCCTTTTTTTCCTGTTAACACCTACACAATTTCTGTCTTATTCCCATTTTAACATGCCCAGCTATCCTTTATACTGCTATCTTTAAAATCTAAAAATCTTACTTCTAAGGATTCTGTCGGAGATAATTCTGCCTTGAAAGTTATGTAATTTGAAACAAGCAGCAAAGGCATTTGACATTTTGTCTATCCCTTTCATGTCTGAGTTATCTCATCTGCCTGATTTACTCTGTGGGCAGGAATCCTTTCTCCTTTGAAGAAATTTCCTTCCACTCAAAAAATAAATAATTATGCTCGATTCTATTACGGTTTTTAGAGCATATTAAAAGTAGGCCGTATTTTTAGGTTTGATTTTTGGTTTGGTTAACTTTCTACAACTCTTTGGCAATAAACTTTTTACCCTTAGCCAGCCATCTCAGAAATGTCTGGCGTAGGGTCTCAGCAAAAGAATGTGGATAATTCAATGTAAACTACATATCATTAAGAAAATAACTCAAGCCGGGCGCGGTGGCTCAAGCCTGTAATCCCAGCACGTTGGGAGGCCGAGGCGGGCGGATCACAAGGTCAGGAGATCGAGACCATCCTGGCTAACATGGTGAAACCCCGTCTCTACTAAAAAAAAATACAAAAAACTAGCCGGGCGTGGTGGCAGGCGCCTGTAGTCCCAGCTACTCGGAGGCTGAGGCAGGAGAATGGCCTGAACCTGGGAGGCGGAGCTTGCAGTGAGCCGAGATCGCGCCACTGCACTCC
Source organism: Papio anubis (assembly GCF_008728515.1). NCBI lineage: Eukaryota > Metazoa > Chordata > Mammalia > Primates > Cercopithecidae > Papio > Papio anubis. The sequence goes on from NC_044981.1 coordinate 153,053,987, forward strand.
AGCCTGGGTGACACAGCGCGAGACTCCGTCTCAAAAAAAAAAAAAAAAAAAAAAAGAAAATAACTCAAAAGAGAAGGGCCTACTAACCAAATACCAGGCTTTTCATCTTGATTTCAAAAATTGATTCATTCCTTTTGCTTGGTGGTTTAATCTTTGTATTATGAAGCATGCATACAGAAAAGTACATAAAATTTTTAACTCAGTCATCTATTATTACAGTGTAACCACCATCCAGGTCAAGAAATAGAATATTGCCATCACTCCAGAAGTGCCTCTTGTGCACCCTCCTAATCACCACCCCTTTCCTAACTCCAATGCTAAGGATAGCCGCTATCCTGATTGATGGTAATCACTTCTTCTGTTTAGACGTTTGCCGTCTCAGCATGTGTTTCTGAATACTGTAGTTCAATTTGCCTCTATTTTGGACTTTAATTAAAGTGAATCTTTAGGTACGTGCTTTTTATTGTCTGATTTCTCTTAAAATTTTGTGAAATTTAACCGTGTTGTTACATGTGACTATTTTGTTCCTTTTCATTGTTTTATAGTAGTCCATGGTATAAACATACCACAATTTACCCATTCTACTGTTGATGAATATTTTAGTATACAATTTAGGGCTTCTTATAAATAATATTGCTGTGAATGTTTTTGCATGTGTTTCTTGTTCATTTGCAGGGATTTCTGTTAAGTGTATACCTAGAGGTGGAATTACTAGATCATAGAATAAGCATATTTTCAGCTTTAAGTGGATAATGCCAAAAATGTTTTCCAAAAACGTTGTACAAATTTATACTCCCACCAGCATTCTGAGAATTCCTGTTCCATATCCTTGTCACCCTCTGGTATTATTCTGTTTCATTTTAGACATTCTAGTGTGCAATATCTTAGTGTGACTTAAATTTTCATTTTTCTGATTACTAGTAAGGTTGAACATCTTTTTATGTGCTTATTGCCATATCTTCTCCCTCTCTGTGGCTTATTTCTTATTTTAATTTTCTTTGAAATTACTAATTTAATATAATCCATATTATCCAATCTTTTTTATGGTTAGTCCTTTTTATGTCCTGTTTAAGAATTACATTTTTATTCCAAAGTTATATGTTTCTCCTATATAGTCTTCTGGAGACTTTGTTGTTTTACCTTTCACATTTACATCTATAGTCCGTCTGGAATTAACTTTGTGTGTGGTGTGAGGTAGGAGTTAAGTTTCAGGTTTTCTTTTTTCCAATCAAGACAGTCCCATTTATTGAAAAGATTGTTCTTTCCTCACTGCTCTGCAGGACCAGTTTATCAAGAATACATAAATACAGGCAACAAATAAATAATGCATGTATTATTTATGTTGATATACAACTATATAATGTTGATGTGTAGGTACAAATACATGTCTATTTATAGGCTTTATTTTTATAACAGTATCACAGTTTTTTAATGTCACAGCCTTAGTAGAAAAGCTTAGTTTAGTAGCTTAATGAGACCCTGGTGTCAATATCCAGAAAGCAAGCCTGTCCACCTTGTTGTTTTTCTTCAAGATTATTATTCTTGGCTCCTTGCGCATCTATATACATTTTAGAATCTGATGGGCAGCTAACAGGACATTCAGAGACAGCAGTAGCCATATTGGCCTTGGTAAGTGTGGGAGCTCATTACATAGCCTTTATTTCTGCCACTATGACCACTCTGTTCATGTGCCCTCATGCAAGTTTTCTTGGCCTTAACAGAGCACACCTGCTTCAACTGAGCATTTAAATGTCTCTAGAACTCTTTAATGAACAGATCTTCAGTCGGCTGCTCAGCTGTATCTGCTTTTCCATAGCCAGGAATAAGGGTCTCATTGTAAGCTACCAAACTAAGCTTTTAGACTTAGACTTTAACTGCCTGTTAACAGCTCTCACTTTCTCATTATCCCTCTGCAGAGCATCATAGCAACTTAGCAATAACCAGCAAACCCCACTGTCCTTGTAGGCGTTGTTTTCCCCATTTCATTCAAATGCCTGAATCTTTTCACATGCAAGAGTATTCTCACCAGTATGTTTTCCCAGGTTACCATTAATGAAATCTTTAGCAATTTGGCCATTGCCTTGTGCCAGGGACTATCCATGCCCCACATACCACTCAGGATGACGTCCTCTTTGCCCACCAGGTAGTGGAGAAGTCAGTCCAGTATTCTAACACATGTTTTTAGACTACTTCTGCCACCACCTGTATTATTAGTGTAGGCCCTTGGAGATGCATATACCAAGACAAGGATTAGATGTGTAAGAGAATTATTGGAGGGAATGCCTATGACGAAAAAAAGGGAGGGGACCAGAGAAAGCATGTAAAAACCTTCCAATTGCAAAGGAAAGGAGGGAAAAAGGAGGATTGGTTGGAAAGAATTATAAATATAATTATATAATTATAAATATAAGAATTAAATATTTATTATATTATAATGTAATAAAGTGTTATAGACTGCAGTGCTATTCTAAGAAAGTTTTGGCCAGGCGTATTGGGAATCCTCAAGCCATAGTTGCCTGTTAAAGGAATGGACCAGTATTACTGACCCTGCTGTGTTCATTGGCTCTGAGTAGCATAAGGAAAGCTTGGTCTTAGCATAAATGGGGTAGTAGATTCAGAAGACTGGCAGCTGGGACCATCAGTCAACTCTGCTTCCCTCAGCAGGAGATGTGCATGGTACATTTTCATAGCCACCACAGATTGCCTCAGTGTCTTTGTTAAGAATCAAATGACTGTATGAGTATGAGTCTGTTTCTGGGCTTGCCACTGTTCCATTGATTTGTCAGTCCTCTGCCAGCACCTCAGTTTTGATGACTGGTACATTTTGTAAGTCCTGGTCAGGTACTGTAAACCCTCCAGTTTGTTCAAGATTGCTTTAGAGATTCTAGGTCCTTTGCATTCTCATGTGAATTTTAGAATTAGCTTAATTCATTTAAGAAGAATTCCTGGGGTTTTCTCTGGAATTGCATTCAATCTATAGCTCAACTTAAAGGAGTATTAGCAGCTTAACAATATTGAGTCTTCCAGTTGATGAGCATGGTTTATCTCTATTTAAGCCCTCTTGAATTCTCAGCAGTGTTTTGTAGTTTTCAGTGTAGAGATTTGGCATGTCTTCTGTTATATTTTTTCCTAAAGTATTTTATGTTTTTGATAGTACAGTATTTAAATTTTAAAATTTCACTTTCCAGTTGTTTGCTGTCAGTAGACAGAAGTATAGTTGATTTATGTTTATTGACTTTGTGCCCTACAAACCTGCTAAACTCACTGATTAGTTCTAATGGTTGTTTTGTAGATTCCTATAAATTTTAACGTAAACAATCATACTGTGTGAATAGGGGCAATATACTTTGTTTCTGATCTGTATACGCCTTTTATTTCTTTTTCTTGTTTTATTTCCATGGCTGGGACTTACAGTGCAATGTTGAATAGGAGTGATAAGAGCAGGCTGCCTTGCTTTGATCCCACCTTTAATGAGAACACATTCTGTATTTCACCATTCAGTTTGATATTAGCTGTAGAGTTTTTGTAGATGTGCTTTATCAGTTTGAAGAAGTTCCCTTCCTGTCCACATTTGTTGAAAGTTTTTATCTTGATTTGGAGTTGAGTTTTGTCAGATGTTTTTCTGTATCTATTGAGCTGGCGATATGCTTTCTCTCCTTTTTTTATTAATATGATCAATTACATTGATTTTTAAACATTAAATCAACCTTGCATTTCTAGATTAAGCCCTTGCTTGACCATGATCTTTTAAATACGTTACTGGATTTGATTTGCCAATGTTTTGTAAAGATTTTTGTATTGCTGTTTAGGAGAAATATTAGTTTCCTTTTTGGAATGTCTTTTTCAGATATTCCTGGTGGTATTATGCCAGCCTCATAAAAGCGTTCCCTCCTCTAGTTCCTGAGAGGTTGTATAAGATGGGTATTATTTCTCTTTTAAATGTTTGATAAAATTCACCAGTGAAACCATCCAGGCTTAGAGTTTTCTTTATGTGGTGGATTTGTATAAAAGATTTAACTTATTTAAAAGGCATCAGATTATTTAGATTTTCAGTTGTGTCCATTTCATCCAAATTGTTGAATTTATTGGCATAAAGTTATTCATCATATGTCCTTATTGTCCTTTTAATGTCTACAGAATCTATGATGACAGGAGTTTCTTTTTATTTATTGTTCTTGGAGTCCAAAGGACTTCTTAAATTTGCAGCTTGATACCTTTCATTAGTTTTGGAACATTCTCAGTCATTATCTCTTTTAAAAGTTATCTGCCCTTCTTTTCCTCCTGAAATTCCAGTTTACCCACATATTAGACTTTACTACTTTCTCCTTTGTCTCTTAATTTCCTTCTGTGTTTCCCATCTTTTTGTCTGTGTTTCATTTGGATATCTTCTTTTGGTCTCTTTCATAATTTACTTAATCTGTGTCTAATCTGTTATTGTACCTTTTGGCCAAGTTCCTAATTTCTGTTATGTTTTTAGCATTCCTAGAATTTCCTATTTTTAAAAAGTTTCTAGTTTTCTGTCAATTTTTAATCTTATATTTTATGCCCTTGAACATTATAAGCATAGCTATTTTATAGTCTCTTTTGGATAATTCCAATATTTGGGGCCCCTATTCAGTAAGATTGAATTGCACCCCTTGGAAGGCCTGTCTATTTCTGATTCAACCTTAGTTGCAGGGTGCAGCCCTTTAGGGACTCAACCTAAAGCGAGGAGGTTCATCTGACCTCCCACTTTGGCCAGTTCCATACTTTAGCTCCTATCCTCCTAGCACTCTTGAGTGTATCAGAAGTACTGCTTATTTTTTCAGTAGTCCTCTCAGGAATCATAAACTTATCCAGGAGAAAAGTGATCCCCAAAATTGAGCTATCAAACACTCCCAGATCTATCAAACACTCCCAGATCTTGGCCTGGTAATTCTTTACTATCTGGATACCTCTCAGGTAGTTTCAAGTGTATACCTTTAATAGTTTGTGCAGTTTTTCTAATTGTCCTCAAAAGATAGTAGATCCAAATTACCTAGTCCATCATTATCAGAAGAGATTAGCCAGCCCATTTATCAGGAAAAAGGAAATTAATGTGAAGCTCAGTTTTGGTACTTATAAAAAGTGGTATTAATAGCCAAAAGTTTTTTCTACCCTGAGTTATAAAAAATGCAGGCCGGGTGCGGTGGCTCACTCCTGTAATCCCAGCACTTTGGGAGGCCAAGGCAGGCAGATCACCTGAGGTCAGGAGTTCGAGACCAGCCTGACCAACATGGAGAAACCCCATCTCTACTAAAAATACAAAAAATTAGCCAGGCATGGTGGCACATGCCTGTAATCCCAGCTACTTGGAAGACTGAGGCAGGAGAATCGCTTGAACCCAGGAGGCGGAGGTTGCAGTGAGCCGAGATCGCACCATTGTACTCCAGCCTGGGCAACAAGAGTGAAACTCCATCTCAAAAAAAAAAACAAACACAGTTTCCAAATTTTGACTGAGTTTGTTAAGACCACAATTAAACCATTTGTTGCATGCAGCTGCATTTAAAGACATACCAAAACAAAAAAAGAGAACTGTGAACAATTCAGCTTATTTTTAACTAACAAAAGAAAGTGTTCGAAAGTATAGATAGAGAGGCTTACATAAGTGGAGACAGTGCATCCCTGAAGTATTTTGAGGAGTAAGAAAAAACAAGTGACAGATCTGTCAAATGGTTCCCATTCGGCTCCCGATTTACTGCTCGGGGACTTACAGGATGCTATTTGAAGCTGAACAACTTGCAAAAACTTCATCAAAAATCAAAACTCCCCCGTGGCACTTTACTTTGAAGCATTCTTGCTTAAGGGAGGGAAAGTATGTTTGAAACGTTTATTTGAACTTCAGTTCTATTTTAACTTTTTAGTGACTGTAGAATCTTTGTTGATTACAAATGATCTCCTAGCAGGTATCATTAATCATACTTCTGCTAGAGGGTATAGACGGTCATCTTTCTACTCCCAGTTCTTGGTACAATAGATGTTCATTAAAACAAAGTATTAGACCTCTAGAATCTTTTAAGAAATAAATCATTCTGGATAAGTCTCCTTTTCAGATAATGAAGGGTTAAAATTTTGCATACTATAAAAGAAGTGTTACTATTATCACCCCCACCTACCACCACCATCTATTATTTTTGTGCCAAGCACTGTCCGTCCTAAGCAGTTTACATTCTTTTTATTTTTATTTTTTTTGAGACGGAGTCTCACTCTGTGACCCAGGCTGGAGTGCAGTGGCGTGATCTCCACTCACTGCAAGCTCCGTCTCCCGGGTTTACGCCATTCTCCTGTCTCAGCCTCCCCAGTAGCTGGGACTACAAGCACCCGCCACCTCGCCCGGCTAATTTTTGTATTTTTTAGTAGAGACGGGGTTTCACCGTGTTAGCCAGGATGGTCTCCATCTCCTGACCTCCTGATTCGCCCGCCTCGGCCTCCCGGAGTGCTGGGATTACAGGCGTGAGCCACCGCGCCCAGCCAGCAGTTTACATTCTTTCCTTCATTTGATCTTTTTAACATTGGGATAAGGTAGGAAAAGGTATTATCTCCATTTTGCCGAGGAGAACTGAAGTTTGGAGAAGTAACTTGGCCCATGTCTCACAGCTTCTATGGAGTAAGGGCTGAATAAGGCCCGAATTTGAATCCAGGTCTGTCTGACTCCACAGCACATGTCTGAAGTCAGTGTTGTTAATGAAAGCGACTATGAATTTCTCTGACTTTTAAAAAAGAATATTCTGGACATAATTTCCATTTAAAAAATGATACTAATGTAGCATTTATTAAAATGTATTATAACCCCGTCTCTACTGAAAATACAAAAATTAGCCCGGCATGATGGCCCGCGCCTGTACTCCCAGCTACTCTGGAGGCTGAGGCAGGAGAATTGCTTGAACCCGGGGGGCGGAGGTTGCAGTTGGCCAAGATCACGTCACTGCACTCCTGGGTGACAGAGCGAGATTCCGTCTCAAAAAAAAAAAAAAAAAAAAAAAAAAAAAAAAAAAAAAAAAAAAATTGTTTATATTACTGTTTCCAATTAGACTGTGAAAATCTTGAGCTGTATCTTGTTCATTTTTGGGTTCCCAACCTTCAGTATAGGCTGTAGTTCATAGGAGGTCTACATGTTTGTTAAAATAATGAAAGAATGAAAGAATTAGTGTCATGATATCAGAATTAGTTACTGTGAGGTGCTAAAAATATAGAAGCAGAAATAGATAAAGATTACTGTGGCCAGTCACGGTGGCACATGCCTATAATCCCAGCATGTTGGAAGGCTGAGGCTGGAGGGTCACTTGAGCCAAGGAGTTTGAGACCAGCCTGGGGAAGATGGCAATACCTTGTTTCTACAAAAACAAAACAAAACAAATTACTGTGTTTCACAAAGTTAAATAGGTAATGTTTCCATCCTTACTCCTGAACTGTGCTTTCTTTGAGAAAAGTTCCAGGTGTCATTTTTATTTTTTGCTCATTTATTTCATTCATTTAACTAATATTTACTAATAATTATTATATACCAGGCACATAAGACTACTTATGTAGTCTTATATAACATAGTAGTGATTGTTTTCTTTTTACTGTACTTTAAGTTCTGGGATACATGTGCAGAACACGTGCAGGTTTGTTACATAGGTGTGCATGTGCCATGGTGGTTTGCTGCACCTATCAACCCGTCTAGTAGTCACTGTTGATTTAAAATTCCCTATGTGATAGTTTGAACAAGAATAGATATTGTCTGATAATTTTTGCAGTTCTGATAAGTGTGAAGCAATATCTCTTTAGTTATCATTTTTCTATATGTATATTGGTCATTTAAGTTTCCCCAGCCTATTATCTATTAATATCCTTTGCCCATTTTAATAGGATATTTGCCTTTTCCTTATTAATTTATATTATACAATAATATGAACTATATAAATATCTTCTCCCAATCTGTAGCTTGCCTTTTGAGTTTTGCTATGCAGAAGTTTTAATTTTTAGTATTTAATTTGATATTATTTCCCTTTATGGTTTATACTTTTCATGTTAGGTTTAAAACATGTTTTTGTACCCTGAGGTCATAAAGATATTTTCATATAATTTCTTCTGAAAGCTTTAAAAACTAGCTTTTCACATTAAGTCTTTAACCTTCTAGAATATATTTTTGTTTAGGGTATGATACAGGGAATCTAATACCATTTTTCTTTATGAACTATTGTACAGTCCCTTCTATCCCCACTGAATTGCAATGCCACCTCTCTCATATATCACATTCCCATGTGTGAATGAGTTGGGGATATAATAGTCCTCCTCTACAGCAACAATACTTTTCCCTAGTTACTATCCATTTCTAAGTCTTAGTTTCTGATAAGCCAAGCTCCTTTTGATTCTTTTTAAAAATGATCTTGGCTATTCTTGGTCCTTTATTCTTCTAAATGAATTTAAGGGCCAGTTTACCCAATGCCATAAATACCTTTTTTGAGATTTTGATTGGAATTGCATAGATTGCTATTAATGCATGGATTGCACAGATAAAATATGACAGCAGTTTTCAGGAGACACATGTCAAGCCAATCCCAAGGACTTCCTTTCCACACTTAGATGGTAACATCAGGCTCAGTCTCCAGATTTTGCAGCTCAGCCAACAACTTGTTAGAGAATCCACTGTTAGGCATCTACAGTCTCTGTTAGTCACTTGAGCCCTCTGCCCTATCCATACCTACTCAGCTATAACCATGGAGTACCACATTCCTCACAAGACCATGCTGACCACTCCATCTGTCCTTGTCAATCCTCTACTTAATACACAGGGAAGGAATGGTGGTGGATGATAGTAATTCTGCATTTCCTAGAGAGAGGGTTCTGATCCCATAGGTGGTTTGTTTATGGTAGTGTTCCTGTAGATGGTGTATTTCATGACTTTGTCCTTGCTTTTGGTCTTTAACAGTTCTAGGGTAACTGAATAGAAAATGGTCCAGCTCATTATCTGTTTATAGTTAGATTATTATTAGATACCTTTAATCTTTTTAGTTATAATTAAAGTTATCTTTATAATTATGTTTTCTAAGTGGTGATACATAATATTTTTCTAAATATTGGTGCTTAGCTGAACTTGCCTAATAATTCTACTAGTTTATGGATTATCTTGTATTTTCTAGGCAGATATTGTAAAATCCTTGGGAATGGGCACAATGTCTTATTAAACTTGGTATCCCTAGCATTAACACAGAACCAGTACAAAGAGAGTGTGGCCAATAAATGTTTTCTGGAATAGATGGAAACCATATATGATTTAAAAGTTTAAATTCTTGATTTAAAAAAAATTGAGCATGATAGTGACTCTGTACCTTTGAAAGCTTGGGAATGAGAGAAAGGTTTTTGAATGTTTGAAAAAAAATTAAAGTCTGTTAATTTCATTATGAAGTAGAAACCTTCAGTGAGGTCTAAGATGCAAAGTAGGGTCGGTATGCAAACAACTGCAGCTAATACCCAGGACAGGGAAACATCCAAAGCAGAGAGGAAAGCAGTCCAAATCAGGGGCAGAGACCAAAGTACCGTCTCATAGAGGACAAGGGATGAAAGGAAGGGCTCAGGGAGGGGGAAGCAGCTGCTGAGGGTCAGAAACAGACAATACAAGCAAGAGAGCTCTTTCCCATCTTCCTTGGGAGGCTCCATTCTCCTTATTTGCTAGGGACCTGCTTTCTTTCTCTACCTCTTCTACTTAAACAAAGATGAGACCTTGGATGAGCTATACTTCCCCTCCCATCCATCTGTTCCTATCTACTGTTTTCCTAGACAGTCTACCCACATTAGCTCCATGCTGAAAATATTTTGGTTTATGACTGATACCCTGCACTATGCTTCCCATTAGTCATATAACTGTTGCTGAGAGGGACTTTGTTGGAAGACAGTCCTCAATGACTCTTGCACTCCAGTGAGGCCCTGACCTCTGTTTATCTGGGTCATTTCTCAGGATTGTTTTCGTAGTGAGCAACCTTGAGGGAGGAGATAATGTCTGCCTCCAGGACAAAGAGTAAACTTGCTTTTTATAAACTTGCCAGATCTAAAACAGCATTTACCCAAATCTATCCTGTAATGCAACCACTGCACGTGCTGGTCCATCTATCTAGGTCCATTCATAACACTTGTGGGAATTGGAGCTTGGGAAACCATTGCAAACATTTGGAAATAATGTAAAATTTACAGAAGAGTTGTAAGAATAAGAACAGTACAAAGAAAAAAATTAAAGTCTATTATGTATGATTTTAAAATGTTAAAATATTAATAATTTTCTCGGTCAGGCACGGTGGCTCATGCCTATAATCCCAGCAGTTTGGGAGGTCGAGGTGGGCAGATCACGAGGTCGGGAGATTGAGACCATCCTGGCCAACATGTTGAAACCCCGTCTCTACTAAAAATACAAAAATTAGCCCAATGTGGTGGCACACACCTGTAGTCCCAGCTACTTAGGAGGCCGAGGCAGGAGAATCGCTTGAACCCAGGAGGCAGAGGCTGCAGTAAGCAGAGATTGTGCCACTGCAATCCAGCCTGGGCAACAGAGTGAGACTGTCTCAAAACAATAATAATAATTTTCTTAAGGATTTTATGCATGTTGGCAGCATATGGTTTGTACTAGAAAACAGCAACAAAAGAACTTTGATAATCTCATTGAAAACACACGCAAATGCAAATACCACACAACTATTAATTATGGCTTGTAGTAACTACACATGGTACCAGTCTTATGTGTAGAAAAAGAAAAGTAGCTTAAAGAAAAGATACATATGAATCATTTGATAACATTAATTTTTTAATTATATGGGATTCTGTACACATGGTTGTGGCACCACTGTGATGCCAGAAAAATAAGCAGAAAATTGATAAATTCAGGAAGAATATTAGGAGTGGTTTATACCTCATGAAAATATGATTTTATTGTTGGCCAATGGTGATTTATAACACTGAAACCTGAAGATATAAGCAGAAATTGTAGCCAATTTGTTTATGCCGGTTTAGAAACGTAGTGCCAGATCCACACTGATTCCAGTTAATTTTAGGTGAGAAAAGAGCTGGTTTTATTTAAGAGTGAAGTTTTCTACAGTGACTTGTGCTGAAACAAGAGAAAGTGTCAACTTAAAATGACAGAGGCTGTCTTCCTAAGAAAATAGAACCACTAACAACTTACCATAATTTTACATTGTAGGAAGGCAAATAATAAATGATTCTATCAGAATTTTAGCTAACCTTAATAAAATATCTGAATTACCTTGTTACAGCAAAAGCAGGAATGCATTTTTATTTGTTATGCAATAAATAAAATTTGTAAACTCCATAATGAGTATATTCTCTACCACATATCCTCTACCCATCTGAGGAAATATACACTAACCAATACAGCTGAAGCTACTTCCTGTCTCCTTGCAGTTTTAATTACTACCATGAATTTAGTGTGTTGTTTCCATACCTTTATTTATATTTTTATTATATGCATATTTCACATATATAGTGTCAGGAAAATGTATGTGTGTGTGTATCTCTAAGAAATATATAACATTGGCCAGGCGCAGTGGCTCACACTTGTAATTCCAGCACTTTGGGAGGCCAAGACAGGCAGATCACTTGAGGCCCAGGAGTTCGAGACCACCCTGGCCAACATGGCAAAACCCCATCTACTAAAAATACAAAAATTAGCTGGGCGTGGTGGTACATGCCTGTAATCCCAGCTACTCAGGAGGCTGAGGCAGGAGAATTGCTTGAACCCGGGAGGCAGAGGTTGCATTGAGCCAAGTTCATGCCACTGCACTCCAGCCTGGGCAACAGAGTGAGACTCTGTCTCAAAATAAATAAATAAATAAATATATCTAAAAAAAGATAGCGTTGTTGTTAATAGCTTTCAAACTATATTCATGGTATACTACATATTTTTCTGCGGCTTGCTTTTTTCTTCAACAATATGTATTGAGTTTCATCCATGATAATATGTAGGGCTCTAGTTCATTCACTGCCAGTGCCAGAACAGTATGCCAGTGGAGGAATAGACTGTAAGTGATTTATTTAATCTCTCGTTGCTAACATTCACTGGGTTGAACCTTATGTTTCTGTTTTCTCAGGAAGAAACGATTAACTTTCTAACATTCTCATGTGCACACGAACAGTGTGACTCTCATGAAGGAAGACCCTCCCTGATATAACTTAGATATTCCAAGGACTATGATGGGATATACAGCACCAAGGAGGCTTTTCAAAGATGTGAGTCTAGAAATATTCTCCTGGGAACCAGAGGGAGATAATTCGATAGAGGGAGAGGCTGGGAACACTCAGCTCACTACTTTAAGAATCTGACAGCGAGGACAGGGAAGAATAAACTTAAAGACTGGAATTTGCTAATGAGAGATGGTACGGAGATGGATGCCCAAGGCAAGTAGAGTAAGGTGTGTCAGTGATTTCTGAGCAGAGCTTCGAAGACAGTGGGCAGGTTGGTCTAGAAAGCTAAGAGAACAGCTTTGATGTCAAAGCTGGTGGACTTGGCCCCAGACAGGAAAATATACTTCTTTTCCCAAGACAGTGTCTGAAAGGGAGAACTCAACCTAGCATGGGGCTTAAAAGCCTTCAGGGCAAGCAGTCCCCCAACCTTTCTCCCACCCTCCGTTTCCACAAGGTTGAAAACTAAAGGCCTCACAGTATGGTCTGAACAGGACAGCTTTAACATGTGTCAACCATTTTATCTTATATCTATTGTACTACAGTAAAGATTACAATATTACAAAGATTACAATATAGCTATCATGGGGTGACACAGATGGAGGTTCAACTAAGGAAGAAGAGTGAAGTAAAATCTTGAACTTAAGGAAGCTGCCTCCCTTTGGGTGGAGGAAGAAGAACTTCTAAATAGCAGCAAAAGTAAACCAAAGCAAATTATTGAACCATGACAAAAGGGCAAGTTTGGAGGAAGCGGAAGGTATACCATGGGAAGCAGCTCTTAGGTTTTCTCACAAGAAAAAAACAGCATTGGAGATAATCATAATCGCCTGAACTGTAACCTGCTATGGTTTATTGCCACATGTGGACGCCATTACTAGACCCTGGGATGTCAGAGGGAAACCTTACAGTAGAAGAGGGAGAAATAATTTAAAAAGCTAATACTTTTTTTCCATTGGTCACATTTTTACAAACTAAAATTGATTGCAAAATTGCCCACAAAATCTGAATATAAAATGTTTCTATTATTAAGTAAAAACACAACTAACACTTATATGGCATGATGTGCTGTGCTCCATTCTATGTAATTAAATGTATTATGTTATATTCACAGCCATTCTACAGAGTAGTTATTACTGTGGTCCACATTTTGCAGAATCCAATACATGTCTCGAGGTCACCCAAGTAGTACAGTAGTCCTCCCTTATCCACAGTTTTGCTGTCTGAGGTTTCAGTTACCTGCAGTCCAGAAATAATAATACAGGTAAATGGAAAATTCCAGAAATAATTCATGAATTTTAAGTTATGCACTGTTCTGAGTAGTGTGATGCAATCTTGTGCCACCCCTCTTTGTCCCACACAGCACGTTAATCATCCCTTTATCCAGCGTATTCATGCTGGATACACTACCTGGCCATTAATGACATGAGCTGTTCTGACATCCAGCCATGGATCATGATGGCTCAATGATCCAGGATCACCTGAAGCAGGTGATGACATGATGTCAAAATCCTGACATCACCATGCCTCAGTGATCCAGGATCCCCTGAAGCAGATGAGCCTTCTGACATGTTGGTAGAAGGTCAGTAGTAGCCTAACACTATGTCACAATGCCTACCTCATTCACCTTACTTTATTTCAGCACGTAGGCATTTTATCATCTCACATCACCACAAGAAGAAGAGTTAGCACAGTAAGTTATTTTTGGAGAGAGACTACATTCACATAACTTTTATTCTATTTTATTAGTAGTTGTTAATCTCTGTGCCTAATAAACTTTATCATAGATATGGCTGTATGGATAAAACATAGTATCTATAGGGTTCAGTACTATCTGGTTTACAGCATCCACTGGGGGGTCTTGGAATGTACCCCCACGGATAAGGGGGAATGCTGTAACTGATAGAACTAGTATCTGAGCCCAAATAGCCTGGCGCCAGTGCCTGCGCTCTTCACCACTGTGTGATGCTGCTTCTTATACAGTGTGAATATTTTCAAGGTCAGATGCCTAGAGGTTAAGCAGTTTATACATCTACGTTAGCTGGACCTTTGGTAAACTCAGCTGGATTTGAATTGGTGACTGTTGAATGTGTGCACTATTGACTTTCTGGCTCTGGTCTGAGGGTACATGCCCTTAATAACAGATCAGCTATTTTAGTCATGTTCAACTTACTAGGAATGTGGGCAGTTTTCTCTTTAGAAGAGCCATGTGTCTTTATTAAAGTTTTGGATGTAATGATGAAGCTTTCTCTCTTTTTAAACAAGATATTAAATGTTATATAGTCCCAGTAAGGGAAGGCCAATTTGGACCACAGAAAATTCCACCAAAAAGACTATCAGGAAATACAGAAGAAAATTATTCAGCCTCTATTGTTATATTTTAAAATAACTGAATGGATGGCTACAAAGTGACTTTGTGCTTCACAGAATAATAGGCCTAAAACCCCATCAGTAGGCTATAGTCTGTGTTCAGGCAAGAGAAGCTTTGGAATTAAGTGGTCCCAATAGAACAAAATTAACCTTGTGATTAACAAACCACCATGTGTTCTGAGGTCTACCAGCTTGTCTAAAAAATTAACCCTAGGACACATTAATACCATTCTTCCACTCTTGTAGATGCATTTTTTTTTTTTTTTTTTTTTTTGGTCTTAAGTCTTTTTTATTTCTTCCTGAGTTTCCTTTTAAATTGTAGCTACCCCTGGGAGAGGGTGCACTTTTGGGTTTATCAGCCCACACCAGATACTGTTCATCACTTTAGCAAGAGTTAGATGACAGGCAATCCAGTGGAAGAATGGCTCATGGAGTCAGGCAGAAGGGTGGGACAGAAAAGGTACAGAGAAGGGTTGGAGACAAACTGTTACTCCACAGATTTTCCCATGCTTGGTCTGCCTCCAAAATCTGATGTGTACGGTATTCAACCTAGAAAAAAAGGCAGCTTTTGAAAGCCTTTTACAAAGAATGTCTTGTTTGATGGTGATCCCACCATTCTTTCGGTCTCTTGAGTTTAAAATCTTGATTCTAAGGCATAGAGAGTTCACTTCTTTCTCTCCATTCCCTGAACCAGTCATTTATCAAGTTGCATCACATGTCTCTTTGCATTGTTTTTCCTATTTACCCCTTTCTTTGAATTCTAACTTTTAACATCATAACTCAGACCCTCTTCACTTGCCTAACTTACTGTGTTGAGAGGTTGCTCAGGGCGATCGTAAATTCCTCTGAGATGTGTAATTTCCAAATGAGGTTCGGAAGTCCCTGAATGGTTTGCTCTTCATAAGCATTGTTCCGTCCTAACTGTAAATTCGGACTCACTTCCTAGTGAGAGTCAGTATCATGAAGAAAGGACAGAAGAAAAACGCTGAATAGGGTCAGGGACTCAGAAGGCTGAAAGGGGTTAGGAAAATAAGATTGGAATAACTCCACCCTCAGGTAGAGAAGAAAGGGAAAAAACAGGAAGCTCTTGGGTACAAGGGCCTCAGAAATATCACTGTGAGAACTTTTAAGGTTCTGGATCCTCTTTCTGGACCCTCGTCATTGCCCTTTTCATTCTCCTTAAAAAATACTTAAACGAAGAAGGGCCTACATGCTTAGTTGTAGGGATAGAAGAGAAAAGGGAAAAAGCAAATTACCGAACAGTGCTTAAAAGGATATCATTTTAGTTAATCCATGTATGCAACATTTGCTTGAGCGTGCATAACCCAGCTCTGCAAGAACACCTCAAGAACTAGACATGTGGTGACTTCAGGGAGGAAAACTGAGGCCGAAAGACGGAGAAGTAGGCAGGCTAGTAGTGTTTGGCTCTATATTGTGTGCCTTTTGAGTGTTGTGACACGTGAATAAAATATCTCTCCAAGATTAGTAAAATAGGGAGTGGTATTGGGACACATACTTTTCTACAAACTGTTCTATGTGGAATGAGAACTTCAAAAAAGGAAAGTCAGGTAAACTCCAGGGAACTATGGGAAGAAAGAATGAGGTACATGGGAAAACGCATGATTCAGGACACTGTCAACCTAGGTTTAAGCATCAGTAGACCTGACTGTCTAAAAAAGTACTGTAAAGATCTCAACTAGGGATATAGCAACCTGACCAACATTCCTAAAATGTAATATTTCCTGTGTCATGTTCCCACTCAAACGCCATCAATGGAATTTGACCTTCCAGTGGTTTCAGTGGTGGGTGAGTCCCAAATTATGACTATTTTGTAAAAGTCCCTCAGATGATTCTATTGTGTGGCCAGAGTTGGGAATCATTGCTCTAATCTGAAAGTGATCTTAAATTCAGAAGTCTGTAGATAGTGTGATGGAGAACACTATTTTAGGGCTTAGCCTGTGGAGAACATGCAGGCACTTTAAGTTCAGTTCAGCCTCAGCCTTCTGTATACCATCTTTCCGTGGACTTGTGGGTAAAGTTCTGTGGAGAAGCACTGAACATGACATTGACAACCAAAGAGATCCTTGTGAAACACAGAAAGAATTCTGAATCCAAATTGCAAATAAAATGTGATTTTTCTTGAAAGAAGGACACATGGGGTCAAGCTTAAGTCAGTCATGAAAATACAAATCAAATGTGTGGGAGATGCATAAACTTCCAAAATTTATTTTCTTGGTAGAAACATAGATTTTATCTAGTTTTTAAAATAATTTCAGCTTTTTGATTCGGGGGTACATGTGCAGGTGTGTTACCTGGGTATATTGTGTGATGCTGAGGTTTGGAGTATGATTGATCCCATCACCCAGGTCCTAAGCATAGTACCCAATAGTTTTTCAACCCTTGCCCACCTCCCTCCCTGCTCTAGTAGTTCCCAGTGTCTGTTGTTCCCATCTTTATGTCCATGAGTACCCATCGTTTAGATCTCATAAGTGAGAAGATGTGGTATTTGGTTTTCTGTTTCTGCATTAATTTGCTTAGAATAATGGCCTCCAGCTGCATCCATATTGCCTTAAAGGACATGATTTTGTTCTTTTTATGGCTGTAGTATTCCATAGTGTATATGTGCCACATTTTCTTTATCCAAATCACCATTGATGGGCACCTAGGTTGATTCCATGTCTTTGCTATTGAGAATAGTCCTGCAATGAACATATGAGTGCATGCGTCTTTTTGGTAGAATGATTTATTTTATTTTAGTTATATACCCACTAATGGGATTGCTGGGTCAAATGGTAGTTCTGTTTTAAGTTCTTTGAGAAATTTCCAAACTGCTTTCCACAGTAGCTGGACTGATTTCCATTCCGCCCTACAGTGTAGAAGCATTCCCTTTTCTCCGCAGTCTCACCAGCATCTGTGGTTTTTTGACTTTTTAATAATAGCCATGGATAACTCGTGTGAGATAGTACCTCATCATGGTTTTGGTTTGCATTTCTCTGGTGATTAGCGATGTGGAGCATGTTTTCATGTTGGTTGACCGCTAAACCTCTTTTGAGGTTTCTGTTCATATCTTTTGCCAATTCTTAATAGAGTTACTTTTTTTTTTGCTTGTTGATTTAAGTTCCTTATGGATTCTGAATATTACACCTTTGTCAGATGCAGTTTTTGAATATTTTCTCACATTCTGTAGATTGTCTGCTTACTCTCTTGATAGTTTGTTTTGCTGTAGAGAAGCTCTTTAGTTTAATTAGGTCCCATATATCAATTTTTGTTTTTGTTGCAGGTGCTTTTGAGAACTTAGTCATAAATTCTTTCCCAAGGCTGATGTCCAGAATGATGTTTCCTAGGTTTTCTTCCAGGATTCATATAGTTTCAGGTCTAATGTTTAGGTCTTTAATCCATCTCGAGTTACTTTTTGTATATGATGAAAGGTAGGGGGTCCTTATAAAACCCAGCCATGCTGCGTATGGCTAGGCAGCTATCCCAGCACCATTTATTGAATAGGAGTTCTTTCCCTGTGGCTTACTTTTGTCAACTTCGTCAAAGATCAGATGGCTGTAGGTGTGTGGCCTTGTTTCTCAGTTCTCTATTCTGTTCCATTGGCCTGTGTGTCTGTTTTTGTACCAGTACCATGCTTTTTGGTTACTGTAGCCTTATAGTATAGTTTGAAGTCAGGAAATGTGATGCCTCAAGTTTTGTTCTCTTTGCTTAGAATTGCTTTGACCATTTGGAATCTTTTTTGTTTCCATACGAATTTTAGAATAGTTTTTTCTAGTTCTGTGAAAACTGATATTAGTGGCTTGATAGGTATAGCACTGAATCTCTAGATTACTTTGGGTAGTAAGTCTGTTTTAATGATACTGATTTTTTTTTTTTTTTTTGAGACGGAGTCTGGCTCTGTCGCCCGGGCTGGAGTGCAGTGGCCGGATCTCGGCTCACTGCAAGCTCCGCCCCCCGGGTTTACGCCATTCTCCTGCCTCAGTCTCCCGAGTAGCTGGGACTACAGGCGCCCGCCGCCTCGCCCGGCTAGTTTTTTGTATTTTTTTTAGTAGAGACGGGGTTTCACCGTGTTCGCCAGGATGGTCTCGATCTCCCGACCTCGTGATCCGCCCGTCTCGGCCTCCCAAAGTGCTGGGATTACAGGCTTGAGCCACCGCGCCCGGCCGATACTGATTCTTTCAATCCATGAGCATGGAATGTTTTTCTATTTGTTTGTGTCATCTCTGATTTTTTTTCGCAGTCTTTTATAGTTCTTCTTGTAGACGTTTTTCACTTCGTTGGTTAGATGTATTCCTGGGCATTTGATTTTATTTTTCTTGTGGCCATTGTAAATGGGATTGTGTTCTTGATTGCGAAAATCTATTTTTACTTTGTTCCCAGACAAAAGATGAGTAAAACAAGCCTAGGATCTAATCAGAAGCTTGTTGATTGAGGAGATGACCATTCTCCAGAGTTGACCTGATGGAACAGCCATAGTAAATAGCCCAGAAGAGAATTCATGTCAGCTTTCCACTGCCTGGCAATGTGTCTTTGGACAAGCCACTCAAATTCTCTTGGCTGTCATTTCTCCATCTGTACTATAATGGAAGGTGCTCTGTGGGTGCCTCTGCTCTCCACGGTTTTGTGAAAGAGCACCTTCCCACCTCATGGTGGTTAGGAGTATAGGATCTGGGGTGGACTGCCAGCCTTTGCATCCCAGCTCTGCTACTCACTTGCTATGTATGTGGCCTTGGGCAAGTTTCTTAACCTCTCTAAGCTTTAGCTTTTTCATCTGTAAAATTGGGTCAATAGTAGTACCCATTTTTTAGTGATGCTGTGAGGATTTAAAGGGAAATGCACATAAATCATTTATCACAGTGCCTGGTAATAGTTAAATAAGTGTTACTTATAACTATGGTTATTATTCTGTGTAT
Source organism: Papio anubis (assembly GCF_008728515.1). Lineage (NCBI taxonomy): Eukaryota > Metazoa > Chordata > Mammalia > Primates > Cercopithecidae > Papio > Papio anubis. The sequence goes on from NC_044981.1 coordinate 153,073,450, forward strand.
AGAATTAGAAGGCACCACAGAGTTAGATGGACACCATGTAGCTCCATCCCCTTGAGTTAAAGATGAGGAAACTGCAGCCCAGAGGAAATGAGTGACTTGCTCAGGGTCTCATATTTCACCTTGTATGTTTGGGTATTGTTAAATCAGACTGTGTCCGGCAATGCTATTTAGCACTAAGACTCCATCTGGGCAACACAAAGTAGTCTGTGAATGTAACAAAATTAAGAAACAGAGAGAGCATAGTCTGCACCAAGTTTAAAAGATGTATAATCACTCATTATACATGAAAACAATAGAATGAAGCTTAGTTAAATGTACTTTTGAAGTAGACACCAGACACTACCTTATAATGAAAGAAGTAAAAAGGAAAAAAAAAATTACAAAAGGCATTCTTTCCTTCTTAAACTGAGCTAAGATAAAGTTCCAAATATTTGCTTTATTTAATCTTAGCCACTTTTATAAAATGCTCCATTGGCCCTATATTTAGCAGTTGGTAGTTAGTACTGGTTCCATCATAAAACTCCTTTACCACTCACTCTCCAGCGGCAGTAATCTCTTACTGGGATCTTTCAAGCCAACTGGGAAGAGCAGGGAACGTGGACCTGGACCTCCCACTCCCACTTCCCACCAGCCATCTCTTACCTATGGTGTGACCTCAGTCAAGTCACCCAGCTTTTCATTACCTTAGGGTTTTCATTGTTAAAATGAGGCATTTCAACCTAGTGGTCTGTAAGGCCTCTTGTAGCTAAGTACAGAGAGACTGCGCCGGTGATGAAGAGCGTGAATGTTAAAATCAAACCTCCTTGACTTGAATCCCAGCTATATATCTTACTAGCTTTGTAACCTTGGACAAGCCATTTAGCCTCTCTGTGCTTTGGTTTTCTCATCTGTGAAATGGACTGCTAACAGTAACACCTCACAAGATTGCCATGAGGATTAAACAAGTGAATGTCAAACAGGTGGCGTATCATTAATGCTCAGTACATGGTAGTTAAAATTTAAAATTCTGTAATTATATAGAGGGAATTTTATTTATTTATTTTTAGCAACTAGAAGAAGTCCTCTGGGAAAGGCACCTGTATTACCAGGATGCCTTGGGGAATGAGCTTAGGACAGGTTCCTCCTAACTCACGCAGGTTGGAAGGCACAGTTTATATTTGCTTTTGGGGAGGAGGATATAGGGAGAAGACTCTTCCAGATCTAAAATCCTACTTCTAATTCTACTCAGAGTCCTCTATTAGCTAAATTTCTGAAATCTCTTTTATAGCAAAGGAATGGAATAGAGCCATGTTTAACCCCAAATGTTGTTAATTCTCTGGCAGTATGATTTATCTTATTACCTGATTTGTTAAAGAAACCAGACCATTTAGCAACAAAATCAAAAGAAGTTTAAAAACTGCTGGACCATTATGTGTCACAGCCAATGTGTTACACAAAAATACAGTTGTTTTGTTTATGTGTGTGTTTATTCATTCATTTATAGATATTTGCTGATCACCCACCATGTGCCAGGCACTATTCATGTGTCCTAGGGGGGAAGCAGTGAACAACAACAAAAAGTCCCTGTTTTTATAAACCTCACATTCTACTTAGGGAGTCAAATTACCTATGATAATATAGGCAGTGACTAGTGTGGCAAAGAAAAATAAACCAGGATAAAGGGATAGAATGGAATGTAGGGGTGGGGGTTGTTAAATAAAATAGGCAGAGTGGTTCTCTCTAAGGAGAGAACAGAAACTGGAATAAAGGGAATGAGTGATTCCAGGCATTCCAGGCAGAGATAACAGCAAGTGGGAGGCTCTGCAGTCATGTTTGCAGCAGCAGAGAAGGCCCACATGTCAGGAGCAGAGTGAGCCAAGAGGAGAGGGTAGGGAGTTGAAGAGGAAGCGCACCTGCTCATGCTCAGCGGCTGCGGCGAGAACTTGGGTTTTTATTCCTCCTGCAACACAAAAACATGGGAAGGTTTTGAACAAGGTAGTGATGGGGTCTGATTTGTATTTTTAAAAGAACCTGGCTGCGGTATGGAGAATAAACTGCAGAAAAGGGCACGGGCAAAGGCAGGGAACTCAGGAGGCCACGGGAGCAATCCAGTGTTGACTGGGGGCAGATGGCGGCTGAGGAGCAGACTTGGAGGGCTCTGATTTGGGAGGTACAAGAGAAGACAGTTTGGGGCATGCCATGTTTGTGACACCTGTTAGACATTCATGCGGACATACTGAGAGGGAGGTCAGCTACAGCAGTCTTGAGTCCAAGAGCTGCAGATTTTTTTTTTTTTTTGAGACAGAGTTTCCCTCTTGTCACCCAATATGGAGTGCAGTGGTGCAATCTCGGCTCACTACAACCTCTGCTTCCCGGGTGCAATAGATTCTCCTGCCTCAACCTCTGAAATATCTGGGATTTCAAGTGTGCACCACCACGCCCAGCTAATTTTGTATTTTTTCAGTAGAGACAGCGTTTCATCATGTTGGTCAGGCTGGTCTCAAACTCCTGACCTATAGTGATCCACCCACCTCGGGCTCCCAAAGTGCTGGGATTACAGGTGTGAGCCACCACACCCGGCTAGAGTTACAGATATTAACAGGAGTCATCAGTACACAGAGGCGGTGAGAACCACGACATTAAATGAGGCCATATAGGAAATGGAAGAGGAAGACTTCCAAGACTTAGGTCACCTAGAGTTGGGGAGTAGAAGGAAGATCCTACAAAGGGAAGGGAGCAAAAGCCTTGGTGGGGTCGGAGGAAAACAGGAGAGTGAGTTCTCCTGAAGTCACATGGAGGGAATGTTTGATGAGGAGGAGATAGTCAACTACATTGAGTGCTGCAGTGAGTTGCATGAGCTGAGCCTCCGGCCGTGTCCAATACAGTACACTGTATTGGACATCTCTCAGTATGAGAGATGCCTACCTTCTGCTGACTTCAGAGACCAGCTTACTGAAGGTCACTGGGCTTCACCTGGCATAGCAACATTCATTTAACCATATTTGCTCCAGGATTTTTAATATAAAGTATTTGATGAGAAGAACTAAGATTCTTCTACGGGATCAACTATGCAGTTTACTAAGTTAAACTTAAAAAAAAATTGCTGCCAACTACAAAATCTAACCATATATGGTGGGTTACTGGTGTTAACTCCAGTCCTCCTTCCTGTGGAGTTGGTGAAGCCTTTTCTGGGAGCCTGAAGGAAATACCCGTACCCTGTCTGGGTCCTATTAATAACTCATCCTGGTTCCTGATTGTGTGCTGATCTTTCCCTGTGTTCCATGCCAGTTTGTATTAGAATGGTCACAATTGGGCTGGTGTATTCATTACACATAATTCTCATTCTGTTTCAAGAGTTCCAAATCCTCTATGTTCAGCCTTCCTCAGCTGTACTGCTCATTCTTGTTCATCATTTGCTCCTTCATAGACCCAAGTAGGGCAGAAAGTTAAGGAGGTTTACTTTCCTTCATGTGCCCTTTGTGTGGCTGGCCTGCTGCCTCTCTTGAATAGCTTCTGTCTCCCTGTGGTGTGTCAGTGGGAGTGCTGACAAGGCTTACCTGATTTTTGGCAGGGAAAGAACAACTTCTAAAGCAAGTTGCTATAGTTACCAAGTCTTCCCACTGCATAGCAGTCACTGACTCTATGCTACTTTTAAATGTTGCTCTATCAGACATTCTCCTTGGGTATGGCAGCTTGGGGTTTTGTTATTTAATCATTTCATGCCCACTTATGCGTGGGTTACACAGAGAGTGAGGAGAACAGGGTCCTATTATGGGGAGCATACATGGACACCCACACATGCATACATGCATATTTCAGGTTTGACATGCCTGAAACCACAGCTGTTTTTCCACTCAGATTTCTTGCACCGAGTCCATTTTAGAAGGTTCTCTACAAGGATAACAGATTGTATGTGGAATCATTTTGTACATTCCAAAGAAATGTTTGTGTCTATGTTTCTAGACACAAATTATGTGCGTGGAAAGTTTCCCCAATTCTTTTCTCAGTAATTATCTATTTTCTATCTCTAGGAGAAAAAAATAAAATAGAAGTTGATTATAGATGAAATGATTCATTTGTGAGCATTTTTGAAAGTTAATGTTTCAGATCAGACCCATTGTTGAGCTTTTTCTATTGTTTGTGCATGACTGTAATTACTAGAAATTGTGACATTTGGAGGCTAATTGAACTGCTGTCTTATCTGACAGGCACAAGTGTTCTGGGTAGAAATTCAGAAACTAATATAGTGGGTGATGAACATTATGTGAACATCATAGAGCCTTTCTCCCCACTTAATTGACCTGCTGTCGAGGAAACACACACACATCACTAACCAGAATTGTAGTTAGTCCAGCATCATGATGTAGGCAAGGTGGCAGAGCTTGGCATGGTCCTGGGTCTCGCTTCCCATCAGTTCCTCAGCCCCATCCTCTCAGCCTCCCAGAGCTGTCTCACCTGGCCAGGCTCCGGAATGGCCGGGAGTGAACAGCCCCTGGCCCACTCTTAGAGTTGGCTTTCTGGGTGGAGGTTCGGCTTTGCTTTTCCCTCCGGTCTGTGCAACTTCGTGGCTCTGTGCGCTGATGCCGGCAGCACTAGGTCTTTGGCACCTACAGCTCAGGTTCTTGGGCAGATTGATTTGGGGATCACTGCCTCTGTATAAGGATATTGGTCCTAACTAATGACTGACACCAAAGTAAGGAGGCCTTTGGCCTGTCACTGCCTCTGAGGTACGCAAGGATGGGGTCAGCTTAGGGACTGCATAGACGAAAACACGACACAGTGATTTGGAGAACGAACGTTGGACAAAATGGTAGCCATGTCTCTCTCCCACAGAGCTGGTGGGTGGGCTTCTTTCAGCTGTTTCTTACCATGAAATTAACAAATAGGTGTGTTGAACCCCAGACAAGTTTCTCCAAAGACAAACTTGAGTCAGAGCAGCCACCAGTCTGGGGAGAAGGAGGTGCCTGCCCTGGCTAGGACCCTGGCAGTCCCAAAGACCCTGAGAATCCACTCAGCCTGCATCACCCCTGTACCCAGTCCTTCGACACCTGAAAAGCTGACCCTCCTTTCACCCATGGACGTGCACTCTCCAGGCAGAATGGGCCCCTCTATCACTTCTCCCACCTCGGCTGCCTGCCATGCTGTCACCCACTCGTGAGGCTGTTCGCAGCTGGTTCCAGGTCCCAGGGAGAGCTCAGTGTGATCACAGGTTTCAAAGCTCTCTGGAAGAAGAGAGAAGAGAGACTAAATTGGTCTCCCCGAACTCTCACTTCTTTCTCCTTGACCCAGGAAGACCATCAAGCTCTGTTGCTCCTGCCTCCCTGCCTGGAGCCTGGAAACTCAGGCAGCTGGCTGTGTCAATTTCAGGAGACGTACCTCATTTATTTCTCTTCTCTCAGGGATCACTGCCCTGTGCTGCCTGAAAACCATCGTTGAACGTCTGAGAACCATGGTTGTATACACCTTGTCTGTTTTGGTAGCTGTTTAAAGAAGGAGGGTAAATCTGGTCCCTGTTAGTCTATCATGGCCATAAGCAAAGTCCTCTTCTTCATTAAACACTTCTTTCCCATTTACTTCTGAGACCTGACGTTCTCCTGCCTTGTCTCTAACTCTCCTCTTAGCCTCCTTGGCAGGCTCATTAACTACTGGAGTTCCTCAATCATCCACCATCCTGTTTTTGTCTCCTCCCATTCTGTAATTGCTCCCTGGGTGAACTCACCATGCTGAAGGCTTTGGTAGCCACCTCTACCATAAATGAGGTTTCTAGTCCAGAGCTCCTGTCGCTAGGACTTCAACTAGGATTTCTTGCACTGGAACCATTTTAGAAGGCTTTCTACAATAACAGATTGTATGTGAAATCATTTTGTACATTCTAAAGAAATGTTTGTTTCTATGTTTTTAGACACAAATTATGTGTGTGGAAAGTTTCCCCAATTTTTTTTTTCTCAGTAATTATCTATTTTGTATCTCTAGGAGAAAAAAATAAAATAGAATTTGATTATAGATGAAATGATTCCCAGATATCCAACTGCCTCTGACTCCACTACCTGTATATTTCTGTGCATCTCAAACTCAACATGTCTGAACGTGTTCGTTGTCTTTACTCAGATTTGATCCCCCTCCAACTACATAACCAGTTATGAAGCCAAAGCCCATATATATTTCTTAACACCACCTTCTCCCTCCCCACCACATCAAATCCACTGCCTAGCCTTGCTGCCTTGGTGACCCTTCTTCAGAAAGAGCTCTGATGCCTGTTTCCTTCCCCATCTGCACAGCTGCCACCTCTGGTCCAAGGAGTAACCTCTTAACCCATCTCTACCATTTCATTCTATTTTGTTCTCTGCTGCAGCCAATAGTGACTTCTTAAAAATGCAAATCTGATTATTTTGCGTGACTGCTTCAAATACTTCAAAGACTTTCCATTGTTCTACCTGATCTGTCCCCCTCTGGTCTCAGATTACAGCACACTCCCTTCAGTCTCCCATTTCTACCGTCACTGGCCTTATTTCAGTTCCCTAGAGGCCCACACACCCTCTTGCCACAGGGCCTTAGCACATCCATTCACTCTGCCTGAAATGGGCATCTCCCTGCTTTGCGTTTTCTTCCCTGAGTCAGCTCAGTCACACGTCCTAGGGAAGCCTCACGAGGGCAGGCCGTCTGTTACATGCTTTCATGGTGCCATGTGCCTCATTGCCTTGGCATGTGGCACAGTTATAATTTTACTTTGATTTGTCTAATTCTGTGATTAGTGTTGGTCTTCCTTCCTAGACTTGGTGAACTCTGTGACAGCTGTTAAACTTCTCTTTCCCCTCGCTGTCATCGTGTTCCCAGCCTTGATGTAGGGTTGGGACTCGATGAAAGTCCTGCTGAGCACACACATGAAATGGTGGGGGCACCCGGGGAACAGGAGGGGAGCAGCCTGGCTCCTCAGCACCGGGAGGGGCTCTGGGAGGGGAAGAGGGGTCTGCACACACTGAGGGCTGCAGGGTCACAGCTGCCCTATCACCATCAGAAGAGGAGAAGCCTCTGCTGGGGCTGGGGCACCCACAGACTTCTGTGCTTCCGACATTGGAAGTGTCCTCTGCTATCAAAATGGCAGAACTCTTCTAAGCTTTTAAAGTGATCCACTCGACTTTCGTTTCCTTTCCATACTTTCATAAAACATTTAGAGGAAAAAGACAAGCAGGACAAATGGAACTCTCACCTTAATAACCAACAGAGAAGACTACAACCCCAAGCTGTGGGTACTTGCCTGTGCAGCAAGGCCCAGGGCTGCAGGTGCAAAAGCCAGATGCCACCTCTGTCCAGAGACCTTCCCAGCTTCAGAGCATCTCTGACTGTGGATTTCTCCAAGGAGCAACAGCACAGCCCCACGCCCCCGCTCATCTTCCCTGACACTTTTGGCACTTTTGTGAGAGAAGCACCAGGAAAGCATGAGAGTGAGCCTGGGGCCAGGCCTCAGGGGACCACAGAGCCACAAGCAGTACCACAGTCATTTTGGATCCCCTGCATGAAATGAGCAATTTGGTTTGTGCACATGAGGACCTAGTGGTTAGAAACACAGCAGGTGGTTCTTTGTAGTTTCTTCTTGATGCTTCTTGTGGCCCGCAGCCCGGCAGGGCTTTGCTGTGGGGAGCCTCAGGCCCTTTGTGCAAGGTGAGGTTTAGCTCACAGTCAGGGCTTCCTTCTGAATCAGGTAGGCTCTGGGTGGTTTTGCTACAGCATGAACAGGACCACTCTTTATGAGATCCTAGGCAAAGACCAAAGTGTTTACACTTAGACAATGTTTCAGCATGTGGCAGGCGAATCTGGGGATGACGGGGAGGGAGAGGGAGGGAGAGGGAGCGAATGCGTTATAATGACTGTCCCAGAAGGAGAGTTACTAGCTGTGCTCTGACAGCAGATTGCATTTGTTCTCAAAGAATGCAACAACTCTTGATTCTGCCTTGGAAACTGAAAAACAGCATTCCTCTAGCTCTGATCTTTTCAGGAATGGGGGTGGAGGGCAAGGGTAGAGGTTGGGCTGATGAGGAGCCATGGTGGGGCAGCCATTCCTGGGGCTTCGT